>NW_020528486.1:0-144874 GCF_003368295.1 Carassius auratus
CGATATTAAGAGTTTCCTGTAAAATTATGTTTCGATCCTTGACAATTTTTCCCCCCGCACTCAACTCAGAGGTCTGTGTGACAGTTCATCTCTACTGTACCATACGGGATCATAATAATCTCCTAGCAGTTCTGATGAGAGGTTTGGATGCAGATAAGCATTCAATTATAAAGTGGTCTCTCAGTGGTTATATAATCCATGATTATTCATGATTTGCTACATTTTTTATTAGATTGAATTTCTGCTGTGAATCCATCACTGACTCACATCACTTACACTGTCAGGGGTAACTTCCACTTTATTTAATCCAGGCTGTAGAGATTCTAAGGTCAGTTTGGTTGCAAAGTCAGAACCCATAATTTAGCTTCTGATTTTCAAGATGATCTGTTAAAACAATGAATATGGATTAGCGCAGCGAATCCCGACATATCGTGCAAAAGTCAAATAGATGACATCATTCAGGAGCTGCATTTTAAATAACGTTCTGTAATGTCAACTTCACTCCCAAAGGGAGCATTTGAACCTTACATTGTTGCTGGTCAAGAATCTCTTGGATTCAACAGTCTGGTCAGCATATAAATTCATGCTCAGGCCCCAGGAACCCATCCAAAATGAACTACTAGTGCAATCTGTGAAATGTCTTGAGTTATCAGTTTAAGTTTGGCTTCAAGAAATCTACACATTTCCCATGAAGAGATTTACACCTCAGGAATCATTTCCATGTGTGAATAATGTGATCGAATAATGCCGAAAAATGCTGAAATGTTTTCCTTATACTGCTGCATACCAAAATATTTCTCTAAACCCGGAGAAAAACTCTTTCTGTTTTGAAGAGTGTGTCAAAACACAGGGCTCCACCTCAGGGGAAAGACTTTACCATACGTCTGTACACACAGAACCCACGGCCAGGTCACTGCTCCAGAAGACCAAGCAATCAATCAAATTACCTGCTAAAATAAAGAATAATAAATAAATTTAAAAAGATGTTTTTGTTCACTGCTCACTCAGCTTCTGTGCCAGGAGATCTGTATTCATTCCATAGAAAGTGTTTTCTCTCAAGCTTTGAAAGCTTTTATGCAGTCATTCGGAGGAACGGTTCAGGCTGGGCTGAAAACACAAAGGTCACGGGTTTGATCTGAGGTAAGGGTGACCAAGAAAGTGGGGAATTACCATAGTCACAGGCCCTCTGTTTTCATTGTGCCCTTTAGCAAAACACTTAATCTATGGGTATCAAGTAGCCTTCTATTGCATTTTTATCATTGTTTTTCAGGACACCCGTTTATGATAATGAATGAAATATTTAGGAACCAAATCAATTCTTTAGGTTAACAAAAGTAAAAAATAAAACTTTGTGCTAAAATGTATCCAATATGTCATCCAAACACCTCATATGTTATAGATTTATGTAGGCCTGTTTATTTAGCCTATACAATATTAATTCATTCAAAACTTGAATATATATATTTAATTACAGGTGACAAAGGTTTTAAAAGTCGTTTAAAATTCTGCTTTAGCTTTCTAATGGCATTTGTCAACTTTAACGTGACTGGCCAGTCAAATCAAACAAGGCGTAACGTTAGCCTGAATCTGAAGCGTTTCTGACGCGCAGACTCAAACTAAGCTTGATGACGTCAGCAACCTGTCTGACAGATGTAAATCTTCTAGTAGCTGTGCGTGAAAACTGCCATCGTTAATCTTGCAGAGACGGCGAGCTTGAGCGGGGAGTTCTTTGGCGTGAGTGAGCAGGAGTAAGTATTCTGATTAATTATTTTGTATAGTATTTTAAAATGTAACGCCAGTATGCCATATTAAGTTAATTGCCTGCGAGCTTCTCCTCCTGTCTGTACGGTGATGCGACAGAGAATCGCGTGGTTATGATTAAATCGTTAGCCTATTTTTACAAAAACAGTTTCTACGGGGCCATAATGTAACATAGAAGGTAATGGAGCCCTTTATACATTGTCGTGTATCTTTAGAAATAAATAATGGACAAACTAAGTCTTTAAACGCCTCAGATGTAAAGTTATTCGCTGTCAAAGTGACGCCAAAATGAATGGGAGTCAATGGGAATGCTAACGCAAGTGAAGTTCTGCTAAAAGATGGCGGCACCCGGCCGACTTCAACTTCCGGTCGACTTCCTTGCCGCCTGGATGTAAGTGGCCAAACATTTAATATTTTACAAATGTTTACGATAATAAAAATGTCAAACGACTGCTAGTAATATGATCTGATATAAACTAATGTTAGACTTTGTGTCGAATTTCGAATTGAAAATATAAATTTTTACATGGCTAAGTAATTTAAGTTATGTGACGTGAAAGAAACATTAACGGAAGCATTTTCGACATACTGTATTTGGCATGATTAAGAGTGAATCTGTGCACGTTAAATATTATTAGCAAATAGTAAATCTTTGCAATTAATTAAAAGGACACCCTACAACAGAAAAGGTTTAGTTCATTTTGAATCGGACATGACCGAAGATTGCAGTAAGTTAAGGCATTGAGTGATTCTGATTCAAACTGCTAGACTTTTTTATGAATATATTTATCCATAAAAAGAACCAATAAGAGTCATATGATGAAGAATCGGACATCATGGCTCATGTTGTTTTATTGACTTTACTGTTTGTTTACAGGTATGTTCTATAATGCATATTATCAATGTTTATGTTTTAATGAACGTTCTTACTTGTATATTCAGTTCACATACAATTGTTTTGAACGTTTTAGACATTCTGGTGCCATCAGCCTGGCAGTGCTTTCAGTTGCTCAACCACTCACGAGGCTGGAAACTCTCTTTACTGGGAAAAATAACATGCATTTGTGTCTCCCTTCCTTTCCCCATCACAGAAAACAAACACGCACGATAATAAACGAGAGAGGAGTTCTGTGTTTAAGTTGGACGGGATGTCTAGCTAAACGGTGGGAAAGGATGCTGGCTGCAGGTTTGTACATGGAGGGAAGCAGAGCTGAGGTGAGAAAAGCAGCACAACCGGAGAAATGTTTTACCTAAAGCCAAACCACGAGATAAGATACAAGGGCTTTGCCATGAATTTCTATATACCTTTGGGCATTTGTTGAGTGATATTTTGTCTTCAGGAGGAGGAAAAACAGGACGAAATAGAAAAAAATAAGGAGGTGAAACAACTTAATGTGATAGTAATCAAAGCATCACTTTGTTTAGCAGCTTGGCATTCTGTCGCTGATGTGGCACCGCTTCGAAAAGCATCATTAAAGCCATTAACTTTCATAATTTCCCCAATTTTCTTTATTTCAAATATAAACAGTCTCCAGTCAGCCAAGCGCTCCGAGACCTCCCGTTTCACAGGGAGCTATCAGATGAATGCTGGGATATCTTGGGGGCTTTCTGGCTGATCGGAACATACTCTAAATGATCCTGAAAAAGTCCTAATGGCAAACCCAGGTGGGAAAAGCATTATGAGCCCATCAGAGCTGCTACCATTCTCACAAAGACAGCTAATGCTAAAAAAAAAAACATTCAAGGCAATCATGATGAAGTGGAGAGAGATGCAGTGTGAGAGGAGTGTGTACTTTCTTTGTGGAAAGCAAGTAGTTGAATTGTACTTTAACAACTCCTGGAACGGTTAATTAGATGGTAAAGTGAACTATGAAAGCAATCCGGGCTATTGCTCTAATTCCAAAAATCGTTCTGCTAATGAGGCCTCGCAAAAACAACCATCAGACTATTTTTTCAATTACGTCAACCTGGTTGAGCTGTAGTTAAAATCTGAACAATGTCATTTGTACAGCGTGATATTTATTTATTAGACCAGGAATGCGCCCCCAAGCATTTCCTTTTCAAAGAACAAAAAAAAAACAAAAGATATTGCAAGATTACAGTGATAAACACCCAGAGTTTAGAATGTTAACAGTATATTAATTAGCATTACCACACATATGGTTAGATAAGTCAGAAATACTGTCAAAATGCATAAGTATTTCAGCTATTTACTTGGAAAATAAAATGTTTAATTGTTGGAATAATAATAATAATAAAAAGATTTTACAGACAGATATACATACTTTTGTACACTTAAAAGTGTGTATAGTATATATAACAATATCACAGATCAGCATTTCACCATTGCAAATGCATTGTATACAATGCAATTTATAATCAGAACCGAGATACTGTATTTCTGTTTAATGCATCTTTATTAGGTACTCGAACTGAGAATGTATTTCCACTCATCTTCAGTATCAGAAGTGCAAATCAAATTGCAGGTGTTAACTGTTTCACTCCCAACATCACAAAAATATAACAACAGAGCAGAATTTAGGCACAATATTGCTCTCAGAAATCCTTAGTTCTATTAGCACACATTTTCAGTCAGAGAAAGGGTTAAGTGTTTGTAAATTGTATTAGTTGTGGTTATGCCCCAGTTAATAACCCATTTAGGTTGCATTTAGTCTTAAACAACACATGAACATAGTTTTGAAATCTATGAACCTAACTAGAATGAGAACTGGATAACTGAAGTTGACTCTGGATTAATTTAAAATATATAAACACACACACATTGTTATTGTTGCAGCAGAACTAACAATCTGCTAGTTGCAACTTTACAGTTAGCATTTCAAAGCACAAGTGAATAAGAATGGCCAAAACTGCTCCCTCCTGTGGATGTAACCATACATTTTGCCTGTTTTCTTTCCAAGATAAAATGCTTGATGGTACTTTACTCTCTGAGTTGTCGATTTTGAAATAATAAAGGACAGGTGACTTAAATTCTTAAGTCTTGAGATTTCAGGTTGTGATGCCCACCATCACCTCACTGATGTCCCACAGTTTCTTGGCCACCTCCTCATCTGTGGCCTTAGCTAATAGTTGTTCTTCATGACAGTTAGCAAAGCACTTCCCCTGAACGCCCTCCACATCCGGAGAGCAGGCCAGATAGATAGAAGTCTGTGCACCTTCCTCAGGGGACTAAAGAAGGCCCGTGAAGCCAGGTTAAATAGTGGCTTCATCAGCAGTGGGATGTGGACATGCCTGCCCAGGTTAGTCCGCACAATCCCTGGGGTGAGAGCATTTACTGTCACACCGGTCTCCTCGAGTCGATGAGAGAGCTCCAGAGTAAAAAGAAGATTGGCTAGTTTACTCCGTGCATAGGCAAAAGCTTTATCATAGCTCTGCTCGCTGTTCAGGTCATCAAAGTTTATTTCACCGTACTTGTAGAGCTTGGAGGACACTACAATGATCCGGCTAGGAGCAGAGCGTTTGAGGAGATCCAGCAGGAGGTTAGTGAGCAAGAAGTGACCCAGATGATTGACGGCGAACTGCATCTCGAATCCATCTTCTGATTTGGTGTATGGACACTGGTAGATTCCAGCATTGTTGATTAGGATGTCAATCCTTGACTCTTCCTGTTTGAGATACAACAGATATGGCAAGTTTTAAAGTTATTTCTGAACACAGGAAAAAAACACAACCCTAGAAATCAATTAAAATCTACACTAATTTACCTACACTTCTCTTCTGATTGTCTATTCTTTTTTAATACACAGGCATTGAAAGTATGGGCCATAGATAAAACAGTAGTAACAGCAATACGCAATGAAATTGATTATTTTATACATTTTTGTTCTATAATTGTTTTACCGTTTACTGTTCTCACACACTCTACTAAACTGTACAACCCCAACCCCAAACAATAGTGAAGTTTTATGAAAGTTGAAAGTGAAAGTTTTTTACATACACAATTGTACAATGTTTACACTGATTATAAAAATATCTACATCAATAAATTATTAACTATGCACTATTTCCCCGTAGTATTATTTAGATACACAATTTTGCAAAAGGATATATTTAAGCTTGCCAATGAATTCTAATCGAAATTCTATACCTTCATGCGCGCGCAGCCACGTGCCCCTCCCAAACTTCTCGAGCGTGATATCACGCATAAAGCGCGTGACGCTCGCACACAATTGGGTATTGTGCATTTGTTTTATTTGACAACAATTCGACCAAAGCGTGCTACGCGTGCCCTATATTTACTGGAGCGTTCTAAATATCTGAAAAGAGAAACAAACACTCAGTGCTTGGTTTGATGTAGCACGTTACCTTCATTATCTCTTCGCAAAAACTACGGACAGATTTCAGCGACGCCAGGTCCAAGAGTTTGATCACTAGTTCCCCTTGCTCTGGTCCGGCCTCCTGTTGGATCTCTTGAGCTGCTTTCTCCGCCCGTTCTCGGTTCCTACATGCCATGATCACTCGGCCCTGACACCGCAGCATCTCCGCGGCCGTGGCTTTTCCAATGCCACTGTTTGCCCCGGTCACGATTATAGTTTTGCCCCGTAGCATGTCGACGCCTTCCTCCAAATGTTTAGAATGGGGAATAGCTTGACTGTTGAGCCTTCTAGGGCCATCAACAAAGTCTAGTCTAGTTCATGAGCAGGTTTGTAGGCGTAAACAATCATGCATGTGGGAAGTAGGCTAACTAAAATGTTGTTGGACTACATTACCCAGAATTCATAGCGGCTTAAAACGCAACGTAAGTGTATTGCTTGGTGGTGGAAAACACAAACAGGGTAACAGTTTGAGATAAATTAATAACTTGAAACATCTAAAAACTTTGAAGTTAAATTTTCATTAACAATACACATGAAGTTAAGTAATGAAGTAAAATATAGCATTTAGTAAAGAGCAATAGGTTTAAAGCGAGAATAACCACTTGTGTATGATTTTTTTTTTCTAAGTTGCCGCAACATAAGGACTACAACATTTGTACAATTTGTCAAGTACATAATCTCCTAAACCTATGTTTGTATTCAAATATGTGTTTTAGCACTTCAAACTAAATAGCTCTATGGCGCAAACCAAATAAGACCACACATTTAAGTTATCATCATAATGAATAAATCCAGTGTTTAACTTTTTGTTTTGTCCAAAAAAAAGAAAAAAAAGAATTAAACATGCATGCAACAAACACCTCATAGTAAACACACAGGGGTTATCCATTGTAAATATCAGTTTCTTCACACTCATACTTATTTCAGTGTTTTAATTCATTTATTATTGTGGCATGGTCTGTCAGGAACACCGGTGGTGGGCAACACACACATCAGTGAAGAAAACTGCCTGAAGATTGAGTCTGAATATCTAAGTACAGCAGTGAAGAAGTTACAACAAAACATCTAAATGTAGGTAAACATCTGTTAAATGTATAAGAAGAATAACATCTTGCACTATAAATAAAATACAGATAGTTTCAATGTATGTTCCCTGAGAAAGAATTACATATTCTAAATTAAACTCTTGATTAAACATCTTTATGATTTCATAGTAATCAAGGCATACATATTGGTAAATGCATCTAATTGCACATTATTCTCTTTAAAAAATAAAAATAAAGGGCTGCAGCATGTAGTTTAACCTCGCACTGCTGAAGCATTAGCCCAGTATATACTAGATCATTTTGAGCACCGTAGCTTCTTTGTATTTATATTTCTAGCAATCCATCTGTATAGATCAAGGTTCAAAACTGTCTCTGATGCAACCAAATACATAAATACAGTTACCTATAACTTGCAGAGACTTTTATGCATGTGCTTCACTTCCCTGTTTATTATTAATATAAGTAAACATTTATATTTTAGCCGTTGTATAGATCAAATGTAAGACACTGAATAGGTGTTGAGGTACCTAAAGAATTGGGACAATTGCATTTGACAATCAAATCTTTTCATTTTTTTCAGTATCACTTGTATCTATGTGTTTCCCCTTATGATACTTCTGTCCAATCCCATAGGGCACATGAGCAGCGATTGTACCAAGCTCCTGGGCACCCTCGATGTGAAACATCTGATCATCAAAGAAGATGTGAGGCTTGATCTTCTGTAAGAGAGGCCCCTTAGGAGCCCCAGCCAAAAAGAGGGCCTCGTCTACCTCCAACCCCCAGCTCCGTAGAGTTTTCAGAACGCGGGCCCCAGCGCTAGCAGCACTTCGAGCTGTGACGAGGTAAGTGCGAATAGGGCAGCTGATTCTTTGGTTTTTTGTGTAGAACTTGCGCTGGAGTTTACCCAGTGTTTCCAGGAAACATTTCAGGGGGCCCTAAAAGATGATGCAATGCCAAATCAAAGATAAAAGGGACATTGCATGCTCCAAATACAACATGGAGATAATTTTAGAAACAATTTTAATAATGAACATTAGTTAGTAGCAGCTGTATTACCCAGTCTTAGTTTACCTGTGCAAGAGGCTTGTTCTCAAACTCTTTCTCGTGCCTAAAGAAAGTGTCCAATCCGTGTTTCTTTACAATAATCTCAGACTCGTCGGAAAATAAAACTGCATCTCCATCGAAGGCTACACGCAATTGTGTGTCACTGAGCTCATTCTCACTGTCGCAGGGGAACATTGTGGCGGCTGCTATTCCTGTGAAAATGGCCATTTAAAGCAAATTTAACTTCATGTTGAGCTAATTTAAATACTTTTTCTTCTTCAGTGGAATGAAAATCCCATTTAGATCACAATGCATAAATATTTTTTAAATACCTTCTTCAATAGCTTCTTGTACTTTCTTTGAATCTTTGGACAGGTAGAGGTTGGTCATGTAGGCCTTTAGGTAACCAATTGGACTCTCTCCACCCGTCATGCAAAATCTCTCTATAGTTAGATCTGCAGAGAGAAAATCCATGTAATTATTGTTTGCATAATATGTACAATGTAGTACTTTTGCATTTGCCTGCTGTGAACCTTATGAAAAAAAAAAGTAAGCCATTGTAGCGGTCTTTATCTGTATTTTGATCTGTGTGCCTGCACAGACTTTTTTCTATTTTTTTTTCTTGTTGCATGTTGGTCTGTGTATAATAAAGATTTTTTAAAGAATGTAATGATGATCGCTATCAAAGGCTAAATTATGGGGTAGTAAATGTTATTACCATAGTAATTGATGCTGTTGATGAGGCGAACTCCGACCTGGGCGTGATTATTAGTCATCAGCACAATATCAAACAGCTCCTCGCTGTCTGGGTACAGTTCTCTCAAACGAGCATTTACATTCATCAGAGCCTGTTGATTAGAAAAACACAGTAAATACTAAAGGCATGGCTCTGGATAAGGATATCCACAATAGGCATTACTGCTGTGATTACTGGTAGATTAGTGTAACAATATGAGATATCTATTTAACCATATATAGCGGGCAGGACACAATAATGCTGTTATGTTTGTGTCTTGCTTGTAAATCTTGAGTCCAGCCCTGCAATAAAAAGGAATAAAGTCCATCCATGAGCAAAAGTAAAAGGACACATTTGTTTTCCATGTTGCTCTACAAAATTTACCATACAGCAGATTTGCATCAGTGCAAATTGAATTGGCACTAACTGGCCCAACCAGCTTATCTGACATGCGTCAGGTTCATACTGGAGGTTGTCAGTGTTGGTTTGTTCATTCGTATATGTATGCATAAATTAAATAATCTTGTTTAACAGTAGTATTCCTGCATGGTGAAAATCTATCTTACTCATGATCCTGCAAAAAAAAAAAAAAAAAAAAAAAAAAAAATCCAATTAAGAATATTTAAACATACAAATCATGACAAAATAAAGTTTGTATATTTCTCAATTTTTTCATTTGTTTGTCTTTCACAATGTTTCATGGGATCAAAGTGATAAAGGTGTACACTTTTACTTAAAAGTCTTCAAATAAAAACTTTAAATAATAATAAAAAACAATGGGAAAAATACTGGAAAGGTGGGGTGGCCACCATTGCACATTGTATACAAGTTTCCAGTTGCATTACCTGTGGCATCAGGCTCCTGACAGGTGCTGATGGAGGTTGGGTGAGTGTTATGATCAGACAGCGAACAGATCGTTTTGGAATATAGTACTGCCATTATTTTACATAGCTTGAAAAATCATTTTGTAGTGCTTAAATCTGTTGTTACCTTAACGAAAGGAAAGGAGACCCCTGGGCTAAAAGGCTGGTCCTCGAGCTCCTGCTGGTGCTCGACGTACCTCTCCAGCCCTTCCTCTTCAAACACCTTCCTCTCCTTCACCATGTTAAACAGCGTTCGCGAGGACACCGCGATGGTTACAGCATTGCTGGGTTTGGGCTGCAAGTTAAAAGCAAGCAAATATTTACCACAGCTGTAGACGACAGCAAAGCTGCTCTATGTGGTCAGTTACCTGTAGCTGCGTGCAGCGCTGCTGTCAGTGGCGCAATCGATTCTACAAGCAAAGAACGCGCTCGCTTTCAGTGTAGACAGCTATATTTACATGTAGGTTAAATAAGTTTTTTTCTATCATCATCGCTAGCATTGTAGATTGGGTATATAATGCGGGAGACGCTACACTCATTCACAGTTTATGTAAGTTACACAAACGATCTCTTACCGGACGGGGCTTCTTCGTTGTTTTCGCGTTGTCAAAAAATGCTTTGACAGCCGCCCAGTCTTTTTCTTCGCTGTTGTCCGAGTTGGACTGTCCTCCTCTCTCAGTTCCTTCAGGTTTGCTCATATTCTTATGGTGGCAGGGAGACTAACTTGTGTCCTGCGTCCTTTGCTGCGGTAGTTGAGTTCCTCTCAGCATCAACACGACCGCGTGACGTCACCTGACCTGGGCAGGTGTATGACTTATCGATATAAAAGCAGCTACATGATTTAAATAATTAATTTAATATTTACATCGCTCCAATTTCTCGGAATGCTCTAAAAGTTTCATTGTAAATGTACTTCACCTACAGCATTTAAATGTAACATTTATTTGCAGATGTACTTTTAGTTACCATGTGTTGGCATATCACCAATAGCCTAAATATAAAATAAGATAAAGGTTAGATGTTTATTGGAGATATAATTATGTAGAATTAATTTATAATTACTGTATAGTGAACAATAAAAAGCAAACACAAAACACTTGTCACACAGCTGCTACAGCACAGGAACGAGGAGACCAGGTGTTCAGATCCAAGGAGTTTAATTGACATTTAGTTGGGTGGCACATATGGATGACATAAACAAATACTGGACAGAGAACTGGAAACTTAGAACACTATTTAAAGGCATGACTATAGATAAGGGGAGAAGGAACCCCTGGGACTAATGAACACAAACGGAGAACACCTGGAATCAAATCAAGGAATAACATGAGGAACAAAGCACAGATAAAACATGGAACATACACGTGACAGTTCTAAATACCTTCTTTATATGATAAAAGAAAAACAAAAGAGAAAATGTAGTGTCTTCATATTATCTGTTCATTAATAGCAAGAATACCGGACAAAGAAAAAGCCTTTTAGAAAATTATTTATTGATTCATTTCACCAATAAAATATAATCACCAGCTTAACAATACCTTAAGATCAGTATCTGCCTTAATTTCATTTACACTTTAAGCCTTAACAAGACTGGAAATAATTACAAAATGTAGCTTTCCTGACATTATGGATCATGTTGCAGAAGAAAGTATGGTGCTGTATAACTTTGTCACCCATTTACAAATATATTAGGCCTTATTTTAACTCATTCCTCACACCATAAGGTGCATGGGGACCAATAACCCTATACTGAAGGGCTCCATTAACGTGTGACATCTGGTCATTAAAGAATATACAGGTGCTGGTCATATGATTAGAATATCATAGAAAAAGTTGATTTATTTCACTAATTCCATTCAAAAAGTGAAACTTGTATATCATATTCATTCATCACACACAGACTGATATATTTAAAATGTTTAATTCTTGATTATAAATGACAACTAAGGAAAATCCCAAATTCTTGGCCAACTAAAAAGTATGAAAATGAAAAGTTTGAGCATGTACAGCACTCTACTTAGTTGGGGCTCCTTTTGCCTGAATTACTGCAGCAATGCAGCGTGGCATGGAGTCGATCAGTCTGTGGCACTGCTCAGCTGTTATGAGAGCCCAGGTTGCTCTGATAGTGGCCTTCAGTTCTTCTGCATTGTTGGGTCTGGCATATCGCATTCATGCTGAATTTGGGATTTTCCTTAGTTTTCAGTTATAAACATCAAAATTAAAAGAAATAAACATTTTAACCAGTCTGTGTGTAATGAACATAATATACAAGTTTCACTTTTTGAATGGAAGGATTAAAATAAATCAACTTTTTGATGATATTCTAATTACCCGTATTTTTCGGACTATAAGTCGCACCTGAGTATAAGTCGCATCAGTCCAAAAATACGTCACTACGAGGAAAAAAAACATATATAAGTCGCACTGGACTATAAGTCGCATTTATTTAGAATCAATATTCCAAGAGAAAACCAAGAGAAAAATACGATAAAATCCGGAAAATACGATACATGAACAGCACCTTTATGAGGTTTGAGTGCTTTCAGCACTGGCTCTTTATGAGCACCACTCAGAAAGAATGCCTCATTTATGTCCAGATTGTTCTCCCGAAGAGTCTTTAGGGCTCTGATTCCAGGACTACTTGTGCCACGTGATGTTACCAAGTAGGACTATTTTGCTTTTTTTATTGAACAGCTCCTGGAGAAGTTCCAATGCTTTGAAAAAGTCTCTTAGAGGGCCCTACAATATAATGTGACACAGACATGTTATTACATTTTCTTTAATTTTTTTTTTCAGAGAGAGATTTATTTCAGATAAGACATATCACAATTTATTTTTGACCTAATATGTGTATAACGTGTTGCATGCCCACTGTTAGAAATGTCTGTAAATTTAACAGTATTCAACTGTAAAATGAACTGTATTTTACTGTAGGACAGTTATACAGCATATTACTGTATTTTAAAGTAACATTTTGGGGAATACCCTCTTGGCGACACTAAATTACAGTATTTTTAATTTACTGTAAATTTAAATACAGTAAAGAAAAAAATGAGCGCGAAACCTGACCAATCACAGATCAAGTTTTATATCCCACTTGGAGAAAGAAGAAAACAAGACACACAGATGCGAAAAGAACCAGTCAGATGCAAAGGTGGGTACAAATATTACTTCTTTTACTTTAAATATATTATATCTTTGGTTTAACTAAAACAAAAATATAAATAAAAAAACGCTGCCACTGAACGGCGCGCAGTCACCTCACATTTATGCTGTGAAGAGAGCTAGAGAGAGTTGTGGTGACACTGTGCAAACATTCATATTTCTTTCCTTTCTTTCCCTTTTCTGAACGTTTCACCGTCAAAATATGGACAATAACGGGTCTCTGCCTTGGGTTTGACCACTCCAGAAGCTGGTGAGTGTTCATGTGAACTGTTAGCCGAACAACAAAGCTTTCGTGGATTTAGCTTAAAGTCAGTCGGATTTTTTCCCGCTATTATCGCTTGCTGTTAACTGATTACCCCATGTAAATGCACGTCATGCTTGTAGTGCTGGAGCATGGTTGCCAGGGTGGCGGTTTTCCCGCACAATTGGGCTATTTTAGAAAAGGAGTTGCGGGAAAAAATACGGAGTTGCGGGTTGCGGTTTTTTGGGCTACATTTATAATGTACCGTGGCCGCAAAAAAATAAATAATAATAATTGTGGTCAAAGATAAAAGTGAACCTTTTATAAGTGAGTGTTTTTCCTGGAAATGAACACTTGGCAACAAACGCTGCTTCTCGCGAGATGCGAGTAGGCGCGCACGCCACATGTGCTTTGACATCACAAATCAAGCATCATCATCACGTCACTCACATCATGAGAGCGTTGTAGTCAGAAGCGTCAGTTAGGTTGTCTGTGGATGAACAAGCAGCATTCTTAAATATCAGGTAAATGGGGAAAGTATGGAAAGAAGTATCGCAAAGAATGGGAGACAGAGAAAGGATTAAAGGAGTGGATTCGAAGTGTTCCAAATGATGATAGAAAAGCGTTCTGCAAATATTGCAAATGTGAAGTAAGAGCTCACCACAGTGATCTGGTAGCTCATGCTGCGACTGAAAAACATAAAAAAATGCAGCTCCTTTCTCAAATGCCAGAACATTATTTGACACAGGCAGTTCCTTTCTAAGAAATAATTCACCTGTGAAAGAGGCGGAGTTGAAGCTGGCTGCCCTTGTTGCTTGTCACTCAAGCACTTTAACTGTTGACCACTTAGGAAGTATGGTGGAAGAAATTTAGTACTTCTGACTAGGGTCAGAAAAAATCAGAGAGGATGTGTTCTTATTTGACCTTTATTGTATGAGTTTGTGTATAAATAAAAATAAAAAATAAACATTGTGTGATATTAAGAATTTGGATAAGACAAGAGGCAAATATTTTAAACTTAAACTTATATAAATTTATTTTAAGGCCCTTTGTGGGAATTCAGCCGTTGTCTAATCTGATTGGACACTGAAAAATTGGGCTAGTTTTTATTCCATTTGGGCGGGTTTTGAGTTGTTATTGGGCTGGAAATATTTCTGGAACCTGGCAACCCTGTGCTGGAGTAAAACCCGCAATGTTCGTGTCGTGTGCAAACACTGGCGTCTCTGTGGAGACATTATACGCCTTTATTAATCATGCCAAAGGGCATAAAAACACGGCGAACTTAAGGTTTTCGTGTGCAGTTCCTGAATGCTCATACACTTTCCAAAGCCTCTCCGCCCCTCAGTCTCACATTTAACGTTACCGCAAACACATAAAGTTAAGGAAACTAAACAACCAAGAGAAAAATATGTCTACTTCAAATGTAACATTTGTTCTGTACATCAGCATCGGGAGAATAACATAATCTCGTTCGCGAAAATGCGCCGCAAATGGCACAGAACACAATGGAAATGTTTTCAGGGGACCCCAGTAAGTGACGAACCCGACTGTGTACATCCAATGCGTGATCAACGGCTGTCCGAATTCATTCACAGCTTCAAGTGAACCGTATTAGTGGACTAATGTAGAAATTAGTGAATGAGTGTTAAGGGGGCGATTTCGGATTTAGCCAACGTAATTTCCTCATTATTTTAACCTGGGATGTTCTCGTGACAAAGCAGCATGGTGTCTATCAGCTTAATAGCTGTACTTAGGACATAAAGTCTTATTATTGCCGTTAACATAACTGTTGCAAATAAATACATTTTATACAAAAAAAGTTTTCGTAATATGCTTTATTTATCTGTGTGTGTCTCAACTTTAAAATTAGCTGTTTCATCTTTGGACCCTACATTACCTTACATTTCTTACCTATGAAACTTATTTAAACATAACATTAATTTTTTTTTTACAATGTTACTAATGTATAGATTAATATCTCACCCTCATGTTCTTTTTACATTTTTTATATTGTATATAAAGTTGTATGTCATAAATATGTAATCTCTGTATTTTTTGCAAGAAAACAAAAGTAGACATTGAGTACTAAATATGCTCCATCCGGGTTCGTCACATATTGGGTCCCCTGGAAATATTTCCTTTGTATGCTGTGCCATTTGCAGTGCATTTCTGTATCTGGTTGTGTTGTGAGTATTTGGTTGTTTTGTTAGACATTTTTCACATCAAATGATCTAACTTTTTTTTCTGTTATGTAAAGGTTAAATGATAACCCTGACAACAGCAAGTGCTCCTCAAAGTTCCACGTCATCAAAAGAAGTGGGAAGATGGTGCAAAGGAAGAACTCTGGTCTGAACCCTCATGTATCCTCCTTCATTAAAGGGATAGTTCACCCAAAAAATTAATTCACCCATTAATAACTCACCCTCATGTCGTTCCAAACCCGTGAGACCTCCATTTATCTCCTCTGTCCCTCCATTGAAGCTGTGTGTTCGGTCTGCTGTCCATGTCCAGAAAGGTAAGAAAAACATCAACAAAGTAGTCCATGTGACATCAGAGGGTCAGTTAGAATTTTTTGAAGCATCGAAAATACGTTTTGGTCCAAAAATAGCAAAAACTACGACTTTATTCAGCATTGTCTTCTCTTCCGTGTCTGTTGTGAGAGAGAGTTCAAAACAAAGCAGTTTGTGATATCCGGTTCGCGAACGAATCACTCCATGTAATTGGATCCTTTTGAACCAGTTCACCAAATCGAACTGAATCATTTTAAACGGTTTGCATCTCCAATACGCATTAATCCACAAATTACTTAAACTGTTAACTTTTTTTAATGTGGCTGACACTTCTGAGTTCAAACAAACCAGTATCCCGGTGAACTGCTGTGAGGAGAGAACTGAAGATGAACACCGAGCTGAGCCAGATAACGAACAAAATACTGACTAGTTCACGAGTCAGCCACATTAAAAAAGTTAACAGCTTAAGTAATTTGTGAATTAATGCGTATTGGAGACGCGAACAGTATAAAACGATTCAGTTTGATTTGGTGAACTGGTTCAAAAAGATCCGGTTACATCGAATGATTCATGAACTGGATATCACAAACTGCTTTGTTTTGAACTCTCTCACAACAGACCCGGAAGAGAAGACAATGCTGAATAAAGTCGTAGTTTTTGCTATTTTTGGACCAAAATGTATTTTCGACGCTTCAAAAAATTCTAACCGACCCTGTGATGTCACATGGACTACTTTGATGATGTTTTTCTTACCTTTCTGGACATGGGCAGTATACCACACACACAGCTTCAATGGAGGGACTGAGAGCTCTCGGACTAAATCTAAAATATCTGTGTTCTGAAGATAAACGGAAGTCTCACGGGTTTGGAACGACATGAGGGTAAGTTATTAATGACCTAATTCAGATTTTTGGGTGAACTATCCCTTTAAGGAGTTTGTGGATTTCAGCTGGCAAAACTATTAAGCTACTAAGAGCAAATACATTCTACACAGGAGTGTTCTGAATTAGTAAATTTTTAAGATTGTTCTTATGACTGAATCTGTTCATGTCTGTTGTTTTAAAATACTCTTAATATGAAACTTTTATGTATAAATGAAATGTATTCAAGTTTTTGTAAAACTGAAAGTACAATCTGCAAGAATATTAAAATGTTATTTCAAGTATTACAATTTAACTATTAAACCAATAAAAGAAGTTAAACAGTCTTTTGTTTCTTTTTATAGTTTTTACTACTGAGACATGAGACCTGTTGAAATACAATAATTTGTAAAGTTTTACAATACATAATAAAAGTGAACCAATTACAGTAAATTTCACAGTGTAAAGTAATATTTTATTGTATTAAAATATATAAAAGGAGAAAAAAAACATAATTGTGTTTTACAGTAAAAAATATATTACTGCAAATACATTTACAGCAAGTTAAAAGGTACTGTAAATATGAATACAGTATTTTTACTGTAAGTTTAATTTACAGTAAGTTACTGGCAAACTGCTGCCAGTAAGTTACTGTAATTTCTACAGGAAATTTTTTACAGTGTGCCTTTGAATACCACAAACAATTTAAATTCACAATGTGTGTGGAGTAGAAGCACTTTAACGGTTAAACTTTCAGTAGAAGCTTACTTTATATATCCCCTTAAATAACAAAGTTGTGTATGTGTGCCTGGTGAATGTCAAATATAACAAGGGTCAACTGAGATCAGCTGTACTAACAAGTAATTTTAGACCAACAGTCTTACCAGTTCCAAAGGTGTGTCCTTGTTTTCAGTCTCATTTTGAACGAAAGCTTCTAGACCTTTCTCTTTAAAGACTTTCTCTGAGTCATCTGGAAACAGGACTCCATCACCATCAAAGGCCACACGTAACCCTTCAGCACTCTGCTCCGAATCCTGAACAAGAAAGCCTCACTTCAAAGTTATAGAAGTAACATTTCTGTTGTATTTTATATTGTAAATACCTCCATGCATCTAATGGGCAGTTTCTCACTGAAGCACTGGATTTTATGTAGCTTCATTCCACAGATTTTTCTCAAAACTAGTTTAGAAGATGTGGAAAAGTTCCTTTAAAGTTCCTTCCAACAGGAAGAAGGATACAGGATACTTTTTGCATGGACCACAAGAGAAAGTTTTGTATGTTATAGTGTTATAAGTAGCCATGAGATATCCTCATGTGAATAACTGGCTGAAATGTTGTTTCGACAGTCCATGGTCGCTGCATGCATTTATATAGGCAAGAACACCGTTATTGCTCTTCAGAAGTATGTATGTGTTCCATACAAAAAATAAAGTTTTGGTGATCTATTCATTTTTATGTTACTGTATAAATAAATAGTATTAATCTTATTGTGGTTTTCAATGCTCGTTTTTAGAGGATCCACATCCTGACTGTTAAGTAGCCAACAACACAATTTTAAACCACTCTGTAATGGCTGGTTCCAGCTCACTCAAATGTTGATTCACTATTGCAAGAGCTTTGAGTGGAGTAATCAAAATACATTGTAAATGCAAACATTAATTCCTTAATTCACTTAATTCCTTGACAAATGGGAAATAATATATAGATATATCCTGTCTCTTGTCTGAATAATGCACATGGAGATACAGCAATGTTCACTATTTTTTGGTGTCACTGAAAAACATACAGTAGATGCAGGCTGGTAACAAATAATTGATTTTTAGATAATAGTACAGCAGTATTATTAATTAGGAAACCTGAACACAGCTTGTTTGTGAGCTCTGAGGAATGCTTTGGTTGTTTTCTCGATATTGATGTTGCTGCATTTGTTATTTGATTTCTGTTCTTTGCCTGCAACAAAATACATTTTAATCAATCAATCTAGTCAATAGTGAACAGTGCATTGAAGAGATTACTATGTACTCGTTCTTTTTAACATGTCCCATTTTATACAAACCATTTTATAGACCATACCAGTTTCTGTGTATATGTGTGTGCATTTATTCTAGTGTTAGTGAACCTAATGTGCCAGCAAGCCTACATTTGGTTAATATTGTCAGAACATGTAAACAGACGTTATTGCATCTTGTTTTTTTATTATTGAGTGTGTATGTGAGTGTATTTAAATGTGTTTCCATGAAAAAAAAAACATACTCTTTCGTAGAGTGAATTCTTTATTTACTGTTAAAAATGAGAGCTCTCACTTCGCTGCTTTCTCAGACTTGGAGCAATGATGTAATTGCCCATAATCCTGTGGGGGTATCTCTCACTTCACACACACTAACACACACTTACACACAGAGGCACACCTGGGAATCTCTTACACATAAATGGAGGCCGATTTCTGTCATCAGTCCTGATTCTGTTTCCCGCTACATAACACCCTCAGTGGTGCGGCCAGCAGCTGCCGTTTATTTAACTTGTGACTAAGGCCATAGAAATGAGGGTTTATAGTGGATGCAGAGAGAGAAAAGCTGTTCTAGAAGTTGACCTGAGATTGAGGTTCAGAATGGCTTTTGGTCTTATTTTCGATAAGATTATTAAGAGTGAACCTGATTGTCACAGAGTAGTGGGAACATTGTAATATTTTCTATAGTCCTGTGACAAAACACTATTTGCATTCTCAAATGCATGAAATAAGTCTATTGTACAAGACAATTTCTTAGTATTCCTAACAGCAGGGGATTTCAAAATGGGGTCTGGGAACCCCCAGGGGGCCCCGACAGAGTTCTATGGGGTCTATGGAAAATTTGAAAGTCTTTCAAAGTTAGAAAATTGCTTGAACTTGAAAACATTAAAACAACACCAAAAATGAGAAATGCTGCCTCGGCACCTAACTGTAATAAATTAAAGCACTAAAATTAGTTATAAATCTTGAATGCATTTGTATTACATATATTTTTGAATATATAGTAATATATAGTAAATAGTAATATATATATAAAAAAAACATAATGACAAAAATATTAATCAAAATGTTAATGAATACTATAAAATAATGCTAAAATAGCACTGCACTCTAGTGTGGAGAAGAGAAGATTTTTAGCTTTTTCTCCGGCTTTGATACAGTAACAACATAAAAGCCTCCATTATTTAATTTTGTGAACAAAATGTCTTTATAATATAACTTTTTTTTTTTCTCTCGCACAGCATAAAATTGTATTTATACAGGAAACATCATCTTTATATTTTAGGAAAAGTCATCATTTTGGTCATCTCTGGCATCAACTGTATTAAAAATCACTAGTCTGAAGTAAACAGTTGGAAAGCAGGTCCAAGTTCTGAGTAATTTCAAGAAAGGGTCAAAGGTCATATTAAATCTAAACTCTGACCGTCTCAGAATAAGTGTAGTTGACAGCTTATTGTAAACATCTGCCAATAGAAGTTGATATATCAGCCAAAATCACTAACGTCTTTACTCTTTTACAGTGTGTAAGATTTTAAAGTCCCATCCAAGTCACAAGCGGCTGCCTTTGAGATCATATTTAGAGCATGTAGCTGGTCTTCATCAGAATTTGTGGAAAACCTTTGTAGAGTGTTCACCCTTCGTTGCAGTAGAATTAAATTATGATTGGTTTGATCAACTGAACTGAGCATTCATAGCATTTAAAGAACCAGCCTGAAATCTGCATGATTCCCACGATCTGCCCAGTGTTCCCCCATAGGACCAAGAACCCAAATACGTAAAACAGTTAGAAGTCGGTTTGTCATTTAGCTAATAAAAACCAGCTTTAGCCGAGTTAACAAATGGGCTGGCTGACTGAAGTGGTCATGGACTGTCAGTGACTCTGGCCGGAGCTGAGCTGTGATTAATGATGGTGTTTGGTGGTTTGCTAACCCTCTTCTCGCTTCTTGTGCTCCCATTTAACTTCTCAGGGTTGAAGAGTGCTGGTCTGGCACCAGTGTTTTTCAGTTTGTGTTCTGACAAACATAATCATATAGACAACTGGGAGCTGAATCTAGATCCAGAGGGGACGCTTGACAGATATGAGCCCAGTACTGATGAGGATCAACAGTGACCCTGTTAGCACTCCGTCCTCTGTTGTCTTTAATGTCCACTGGAGACTGTAGGCCTGGTGTTGAATGCTTTATAGAACCGGTGAAACGCAGCTGTACAAAATCAACCTTTAGAAGGCCTGAATCTAGTGAGCTGGTTTTGGAGTAAAAGCTAGTTCTTAACATTGTGAAATTATGTTGTTACATCTGGAATTTTGGAATATGTGCACCTAAAAATAATAAATACTGACTGGGGTTTTGACTCTCTTTCCAGTGAGATATATATATAGTGATATTATAAGACGAGATGTTTCTTAAAATATATAATAATAGTAATTATAATATAATTGTATTAAAGGCAAATTCTTTAAATATTATTTAATTAATTGTATAATAATAATTATAACATTGTATTAAAGGCAAATTCTTTAAATATTATGTAATGAAAATTAAGTATATTATAAAAGTTCTACTTCTGACTTGCAACGCCCTTCAGCCGTGATTTATTCACGATACAACATGGCCTCTCGTACCTTATTGCTTACATATTATATTATATTTTAAAGTTGGGACATTTTCAAATCTGTGATTTGTTCATTCTCTTTAGCTTTTATTTAATTGACAAAAGTATAAAGAAAAGATTTCCAAAATTTTCACTGACCAACGCAAATGTATTTTGTAAATATGAACAAATTTTGATTTTGATGGCTGACACACCCTCAAAAAATGACACATCACATCAACTTTCCTTTTAATTACAATGTTTAATTGTTTGGGAATTAAGGATTTGATTTGTTAAAGATTTTTACAAGCAAAATGTTTGCCCAGTCTCTCTTGAAACAAGGCTTCAGATGCTCAGCAGTCTGTGTTTGTCGTTGTCTGATTCTCCTTTTCATGACTGTTCATACATTTTGTAACGGCCACCAAATGTTATAGTGTTCATGACATGAATGTTGTATGCCTTTAAGATGACACGTTATTGTGTGCGCGCTGTTCCAGTGAACGTGTGCGCAGTGAGAGAAGAGTTTTGCTCTCGAGAGGAGAGAGATGACCGCTCTACCGACTGCTCCTTTGATTTACTGTGTTTACATTCTACTCTTATTTGTAGCGTGTTTTCAGAGTGTTTTTCCCCTGTTAATATTCGCTCTATGACATGTATGTGAAGAGTGCATTTAACGGAGAGGAATTATATAAAGACTCGTGAAACTACCATCCGTTGGCGTTGTCTTTTCTATTCATCCTGGGCAGACTTAAAACTTACAATTACAATTTTCAGTAGGAGTCAGATAAGGACTGCAGGCAGGTCAGTCTAGCACAGGGGTGTCAAACTCAATTCCTGGATGGCGGGAGCCCTGAAGAGAACCCTAATTAAACACACCTGATCCATCTAATCAAGTCCTTCATGCTTATTTGAAAACTATGTGATATGTGTGTTGAAGCAGGGTTGGAATAAAACTCTGCAGGGCTCCGGCCCTCCAGGAACTGAGTTTGACACCCCTGGACTCTAGCACATTCACTCTGAGTCTACGAAACCATGCTGTTCTAGCACATGCAGAATGAGAACTGGCATTGTTTTGATCTAATAACCTTGGACTTTCCATGAAAGACATCATCTTAACTGCAGTAAATTTCTCTGTACAACTCCATTATATGCCTCCATGTCAATGAAACTTTCACACATATGCAAGTCACCTATGCCGTTTGCTCTGATTCACTCATATACTATGACAGATGTTTGCTTTTGCATCTGTCACTGATAAAAGTCTGGATGGTCCCTTTGGTCTTTGGGACTGAGAACTCGAAATCCTTTTTTCCCATAAACAAGTTAAAGTTGCCTTTCTGACTATCTGAGATAGTCTGAGATATCTGAGATAGCTGGCCCAGAGAACCGGCAGCATCACTGCATAGAATTGATGTATAGATTTCTCCTAGAGTAACACAGTTTCAAGTTGCATTTCTTGATGCAGCAGCAGACTGTGTTAAGTGCCAACAGTTTTCTGAAGTATTCCTGAGCCCATGTGGCTGTATTTAACAATGCAGCATGACGGTTTCTTATGCAATGCCATCTCAGGGCTCAAAGGTCAAGCACATTCAACTTAGGTTTTCTGCATTGCCCTACATGTACTGTACTGTGATTTCTCTGGATCTTTTGAAATGAAATCTCATAAAATTTGTCACAAAGTGATGAGCCAGCTTTGCTTGCAAAGAATGAGATTCTCCTTTTATACCCAAGCTTGATATCTTGAATTCACCTGCTTACTGTGAACTGTTTCAAAACTATTTAAAGTGGATAGTCTATAACCTTTCCATTTTTATTTTGCCTCTGTCCCAACTTTTTTGGAATGTGTTACAGCCAACAAAAGCAAAATTTGCTCATATTTACAAAATACATTTACACTGGTCAGTGAAAACTTTGAAAATCTTTTCTTTGTAAATTTGTCAATTAGATAAAAGTTAAAGATAATACACAAATGATAGATTCTTGATTTTATTGAATTTTTACAAAGCGTCCCAACTTCTCTAACTGGGGTTGTAGTTGACAGTGTCTTTTTATTTCCACTGTAAACATTTTCAATGTGAACAAGCTTACATTTATTTATTTGTATAGCACTTATCACATTTACTGGTTTAAAAAATTCACAGAAAATTGCACATAAAAATGAATACTAGACCTTTCAGCAGCATACAAAATAGTGTTTCGAAAGAGTAATAATTGATAAATGTGTTAAGTTCTTGCATTACATATTTAATTAGTCTCCGGAATGAATGTTAACTCTGTCTCTCCTTAAAAAATCCTTATCCAATAGCAGCCAGTAAATGAGTTCATGAACCTGTGACACGTGTCAGTGAATGTGTGGGGGGCCTCAGGAATCTCCGCTCTGTGTTTCATGGTCTGTTCTGCTGATTGTCCCTTGGCTTCTGTACTGAGAAGATGCTGCCAGGAGCTCATCAGCTTCCTTGGGAGTCAGAAGCATAGCAACTACCTACAGGTGTGTTTACATCATTGGAAGATGATCATATCTGCAGATGGAATATATACAGGTGACCATGCAGAACTGCACTGCTTTTTCTGAAAGCAGGGAGGTCTGGAGTAAAGAAGTGGAGGAATGTTCTTCTAGTGGTCTGTTTTATAAGTGAACCTTTGCAGTAAGATTGTGTTCCTGCTCTAACTCATTTCATGACTGAGCTCATATTTACAGGAAAAGGTCAAGACACTGTGCTCCACACTATAGTGATTCTAGAGATAGTTCTAGACCGCATCAGGTGGGACACTATCCAAATAAGACTAATGAGGCAGTGGCACCATGGGTATTTTAGATGCATCTCCATTGCACTTATTAACTACAGTAGCACAACTGTTATAAACACTTTTTTCATCAGGGAAAAGCAGTTGCAGAAGTGACCAAGCAGGGTCTAGAGCCAGAATTTTCAATAACGAGATGTATATCTTAATGTAATCTTAATAAATGTTTTAAATGGTCTGTTTTTTATTAACTTTGACAATCAATCTATAACGGTCTACAATAAGGCACCAAAGCTGCGGTGTATGACTTGTAAACATTGCCATTATTATGCAATCGGAATGAAAATCATTGTTTTTTCAAATAGGAATTGCACTTTAGATTTAATGCTTTTACATCAATAAATTCTGAAGATTAATGCTGATATTGTCCAAAACCTCACTATAAATCCTTGTGTGTTTCCAAATGTTTGGAGGGTAGTTACATTTCTTGAAACTTGCAACAGTGGAAGGATCGTATTTGACAGTAAAAAATGGAGGGATTCTGGTGTGTGTGTCTCAGATGTGGAAAAAGCAGTGTGTATGTGTGTGTGTGTGTGTTTGACTTTGAGAATGTGTGAATGAGTAATTGTGGGAAAAAGAATCTCATCTCAATCACATGCTTCTGCTTCCCTCATTTTTCTGTATTTCTGACATAATGCTACACCTGCACACTCTGCTCTCTTCCTCGCTCTCCAACATCAACATCTCTCTATTTTTCCAGCTTTAGTGGGTTTAATAGATGATCCAAGCGGAGCAGCGCTGGGGAACTTGGAACTTGACGTAGCAGCACCGAAACTGATTCTCGCTCATCTTATTTCAGTCCAAACAGTCCCTATTTTGTCTGTTTATATCCCCTCTCAGGCAACAGGGCTCGAGGTAACGAGTGTGGTGTGCTTTACTCTAACTGTTTGTGTTGAAGAATGAGCGAGAGAAAGAGAGATGGATTTAAGCAGGCATGATGTAGCCAGGTTCTCACCATCCCATACTCCCCTACTGTGCAGGCTACAGCCAAAACAGTGATGTAAGCAATCTGAGCACCGATGCAAGTTAGAGGGGAAACAGTCATGCCCCTGTAACCCTACATCCAAAATCCTTTCTGGCAAAACTAGTTGGTAAATCTAGTATGTTTATCCTCAGACCTTAATGGAAAATGTTGTATTTATACTTGCTGTGTTATGCCAATCAGGATAAATTTGACTAGCTGGTCTCTCTTTATCAAAGACGTTTAAAAATCACAAAGAAGCTGTGCCAGTTTGTTGTAGGCAAACTGTCTGCCAGCTAGTAATTGTTATATTTGGCCACAGAGGGGCGACACACTCTACATTTGTTTTAATGTGCACAAAGAAGGCAAGCGAACGAGGGGAAAAACACAGTAACATCTCCACTGAGAAAACTATCTTAGACCAGAATGAATTTAGGTTTATGCTGGTTTGCTACTGGTCTACATGTTGTTAACCAATAAAATCTAATGGTCAAAGTATGTCAACCAGCTTGTTCTTTAATGTTTAACCAAAGCAGTACGTAGACTGGATCATGGATGCAAGACGCATCAGAAAGCAGGACAACAAAATGGGTAACATGATTTAATATAAAAGGGACTGTTTAATTGAAGTCTGGGTCTGCTGTGGCAAATCTGGTAGTTGTTAGAAGGTCTATCAACTTTAGAGCGTCATTTCCTCTGTAAGCACTTGCTCAGTGGCCTGTTGATCAAGATTAACCTGTGCGTCATCACTGTGCTATTTGGTTATGGAGTGAGATGAATGATAGTTTTTATTATTGTTCGAGCATGTGTAAAGATGCATGTGCACGTTGAAAGATCACAGACCTGCTGAGGTCAAAAGCTCAATTGAGTATAGGAGTGTTATAATAAGGGATTCACGTCAGTATAGGGTACAGCAGAGGCTTAGGAGTCAGAGGTCAGAAATAAGACATTGTTTTACACCATCTGTCTCTCGACAGACACTTCACAGATTGTTTGCTTCTTTCTTTCTTTCTTTTTGCTCTTTTCTTTTCTCAGATTGGTCTCTCTCTCTCTCTCTCTCACACACACACACACACACATACACACATACATACACAGTGGGGTCCAAAGTCTAAGACCACATTGAACATCTGGGAATAAAAATCTAATTTAGACCTGAAAAATAAACACAATATGAAACGTTTTACATTTTGAGTTTGAATTGATTTTGATTGAGTTTTAGTTTTGAAAAATTGTAAACAAACTGACCATGACCATGTGAACTCTACATTCTCAAATCATGCTGCATTGAATGATCAGGCTGTATACAAACTGCACATAGCTTGATGCTGTTGTGAAATCAACCAATTTTAATAATAAAAAGTCACATTTTCCCTTACACTCCCCAATGGTGCATTTATTTGATCAAAACAGCAATATTGTGAAATATTGCTATAAATTAAGATGACAGTTTTGTAGTTGAATATATTTTAAAATGTAGTTTATTCCTCTTGATTGAAAAGCTGAATTTTCAGCAGCCTTCTGTGTCACATGATCCTTCGAAAATCAATCTAATATGCTGATTGGGTGCTCAAGAAACCTTTCTTATTATCAGTGTTGAAAACACTGCATCCAGTTTAGTGAAAATGGCTGTATATTTCTGTGAAAATCATGAAAAAAAAAAGAAAAACAAAGAAATGCATTTTCAGGATTCTTTGATGAATCAAAATTTTAAAAGCACAGCATTTATTTGAAATATAAATCTTTTTTAACATTATAATCTTACTGCCTCTTTTGATTAATTTAATGCTTCCTTGATGAAAATTAGTATTAATAATAATAATTAAAAAAAAAAACTTCAGCCAAACTTTTGATCACAGTGTAAATGTTTTACTAATAAACTTTGAATAATGCTTTATAGTTTTCAAATAAATGTTTACATTTCAGTAAAACTTGTAATCAAATTGGCATGAATTTGTAAAAAGAAATATATATATATATATATATATATATATATATATATATATATATATATATATATATATATATATATATATATATATATATTATGTGTGTGTGTAAGGAATCTATAGTAAAATCTAAAAATAAATGTGTTTAAAATGAGAAAAATACAAGTTAAAAGCACTTTCAGTGATTCCAGACTTTGGGTCACTACTGTATATTTATGTCTTTTTCACCTTTGCTCGTTCACTATATGTTCTAATACTGCAAACTGAGTGTTTTCTCTTCTGCTGTCAGTCCTCACATCTTTTATCTTGCCCTTTCGTCTTTTCCCTCTCTCCTGCTCTCCATCTCTCTTCTCATAATAAACACTAAATGTTTTATCTTCGAGTCTCCACCCCCTGCCCCATCTGCAGCTGTGTGTGTGTGTGTGTGTGTGTCTGTGAGGAGGTGGTAATGTAATGTTGTTGAGTAAGTGCAGGGTTGTTGTGCTCTCCTGGTCTGGCACAGCACCTGGATTATATTTGAGACGGGAAACACTGAAGTAGATGTTTCGAGGATGTGTATGAACCAAACTAAACATTCAGTCATACAGGAGACACGTGGAGGCCTGTCAGCCAGTGAACCCAAACTTCTGTACACCCACGACAGAAATGACATGCATACCTCACATGTTTAACAAGACATGGTGCTTTCATCCCCCATAGAAAACAGACAAACACAAACAATAAAGACAAATAATAGATGAGATACTGCACAGTGGATGATGTGGACAGAAAGATCTATTTGTTTAGGGAGTTTACCCTGTGGGTAAAAAAGTTGGGTAAAATTTGTGTTTCACAAACACAAATGTATTTTATGATTTAACATGTAACAATAAGGTTACACTTACAAGCATTAACATTACATTAATGTCAGATTAAAATGAAAATAATTTCAGTTTTAGATGGAGGCGATCAATTAAAACCAGCGCAGATTCAGCTACATAAGGAGCTTAAATATCGTCTTATTGTGATGTTGAGTGCCAGAATCGATGTAATACAGCCTCAAATTAGAAATTTTATCGCATACCTGCAGCCAGACAAAAAAAAATCTATGACAGCTGTGGTTAAACGTGATAAAAGTAAGCGGACTGAAATCGATTGTCAAAAATGTTCACGTTTGCAGCACATACTTCTTATCAGAAAAGTATTGTCTTTTGTAGTTATGGGTGCATCTAAACATTTCTTATGCATCTCATGACTATGTCGTGTATAAAATAATATGTCTGTTTGCATGTGTGTAAAACAACAAACCGACGATTTATATGTTTAATCATTTGTAATTGTATATACATTGTTGTGTTGTGATTAATTGTGTCTGGAATAATAATGTAGCTGTAAAAATATTTGCCTGCTGAATTTGAAATGTATATACTGTACATCTTCATGACTACAGTAGAAATACACAGTAAGTTTGTCTTTATTAAACAAGTTAAATGTGAGTCACTCAACTGGAGGGAATCCTGTCAGATCGTCTATACTTTGAGTGACCGTGTATGGGTCGGCCAATCTGGTTTCGTTCGTTAAAGTTAACCTTTTCTAATAACAATTGCAGTCCCGGACAGTGAGTGACTTTAGATATGAAGGTAAATAATTCCCCTTTAAAGCTAAACTTAGCGATAGTGAAACGGTCAGGGGAATCTTTCTGCCTCCACCTAAGCTTTCTGTTAATCTAATAGGCTGCTGTACTAAAGCTCATTAAGTAAAATTACCATCATCCTATGTTCATAATTGTAACTTGAAAGTAATTTGTACATCACATTGCACTGAAAATAGCAAAAGACTTTGCTTTGTTTGGTTTTGTTTGAGATTTTATGAATTTTTTTCCATATAAAAATTTACAGTAAAAAATACTGCACTGTTAGGTATACATGAAGTCAACCTACATATACAAATATCATACCAGTAATGAAATATTTCATAACAACGAGTAGAGCTGGACAAACAGAAGTAACCCCTTTCGTCTACACAGTTCTGTGATTCATCCATGTCAAATACAGCTGCCATGCACTAGCATTTCCTGTTTAAGACTGACCACCTCCTCAGAGAGCACTCTCCCTGTCAGCTTCACAAAACTGCAGCTGAAACATTACAAATACACAGAAAACAGCTCAGACCGAGCTGTACATATTTATTCATCCAGCGTATACAGTACGCTCAGTTACTTGGCATTCCAGTGATTGAAAGTGTGGCACGAACTACATCTGTGATGGTTTCGCTCAAGATGAGGCGGGGGAAAAGTGCTGGCGGTCAAGGCCGGGGAACTCAGTAGTTATGTGTCAGATTAGCAAATGGAAATTCCAACGGAAAGTGTGAGATCAAGTAGACGAGAGAGAATTGACAAGGTTAGTTGATGAAATGGGAAAGACGAGCCAAAGGGTAACCAAACCTTCCATAATCCTGTCCTGCCGCTGGCAGGCTGCAAGATTTGGGGTTTTCCTGTTGGGTTTTGCTTCTTTTAACCCCACAGTCTTCAACAGGCCCTGAGCACCTATCACTGCCTTTTATGAGATCTAATTGATTACATGTGACCACACCATTTATTTTTATGCCTGACTTCTGACCATTGAGTCACTTTTTCAAAGAAAACAGTATTTGTTAAACGACTTGTGGATGGAGCAAATACGATGTTGGTGGTGGTTTCTGTGGTTAAATTATGTAATTGACATTATGATGTAGTGCAGTACAGCTTACCTCAGAATTTCATTAAAGGATTTTCCTTTGGAAAGCCCGGTTTAGATCCATGCCATTGGGCTCTGTTGGGTTATATTGTATTTGCATATAAGGGCTCAGTTACCGTATTCCGGAAAACCATTTTTAAATTGATATTAGTCTTCATATTTAATATTTAGTCAAGAATGACTACACAATAACTCAGAATGGATGTATTAAATAACAGATTTAAGCTCTTATGATAGACGGATGGTCGTGTCAGTGCCCGACCCATGTGTAGAGTTAGTTTGTGCCATGTCTTCATGAGATTTTTGGGTAGATGCCCAGGCTCAGAGGATTTCTGAGGTGAAATATGCAGACACGTATATTTCCCCTTCTCAATAATGCCGTGAGTAGATTCACCTTGCTGTGCATTTGTTTTCTTTGGAGCCGGACCTGTGCATTTAACCCTGACAAATGCTCATTCACGTTCCGTGTCATTCTGCTTGCCAAACTTTTAGAGGAATTAAGTGCATGGTTTAATGGTGCAAAGTCTAAAACAACCATTCTGGGACTGTTTATTCAGAGCTGTTGTACAGGTGTTACACTGATGTGTTGGTCAACCGGAGACGGACAGAAACAGTATAAAACCACAGAGCTTGTTCAGCACATAGCTTGGTAGCTTTATAACGGAAAGGATAGTTGGAATTAGATTATTGGGCAGCAGATAATTCGTTCCAGAATTTACGTTCGTGCAGGATGGAGGTGGATTCTGTTTGACTGGGTAAATGCTTCAAGCCAGTGGTTCTCAATTTTTGTCATTCTCTTAATCAGTATCAAATGTTAAATGAACAATGAAAAAAACATTTACATAATTGTATTTTTTATTAGCAGTTAAAATTCAATGAACAAAGTATCAGTATTTTTAAAATTCTTTTTATTTTTATTAAACCCATTTTTTATATCAGTAAAGGAGTTTCAAATGGTCAATGAAACTGCATATCTTGTTTTGCTCAATCATGTTTTCATTATGCTGTAATGATAATAAAATTATAAAATTATATCACATACTATTATGAAAATCATGTAACAATTTTACGTGGGGTTAGCTGTGGACCTTAATGCTTGACCCCCCCTTCGCTCTCTCTCTCTCTGTCTCTAAAAATGGCATGTTTCCTTACAGTAAATGTGGATCCAGGAAGTATAGGACTGTGCAAGCTTTGGATGTGTTGATAGAAGCAGTCTGTTCCATTCTATCAATAGCTGCGTTTACATGGACCATACTAATCCGATCGTAATAGGACTAGAACCACAATCAGAATAAAAAAAGTCACATGTAAACACGTCAGTCGGATTGAATTGGCCAGATCCAACTAAAATTTCGATCAGATTGTAAGGGGAGGTTTATTCCTTTCGTAATCCGAGGGAGAGGACATGTAAACATGTCATCGGATTGAAAACCGAAACTGGAAAGTACTGCGCATGCCCAGTGATGTAGAAATAGTGTAATGACTTATGACACATGGAACGAGCTGTTCTTACTGGTGAATTGAAGTGTCATAAATAAGTGTCCCGTCCTTATAAAACTCCCCTTTCACTCAGCATCTGTGAAGTGGAGCCTTGTTTAAGATTCTCATCAACAGACATTTTTTAGTAAGCCAAACGGCACAACAGTTCATGTACTGGTTGTTGTCTTATTAGGACCTGAAGTAGATAAATATCACGTGTGCTTTTTAAAACAGTATGCGACAGCAGTGGGAAACCTTGTATATTCATGCAGTGTGCACATGTCAAAAGAGTAAATCGGATCAAAAGCTTGTGACACGCATATCAAACTGATCACTTTATTTAGCATACATGGAAACACTATGTTCGGATTCGTCAATCAGAATGAATTCATGGAGGCAAAAAGTGTCCATGTAAACCCACCTATTGTTTCGATTAGCATTCTGACAGTTATTTTTTATGAAACTTACCCAACACTGAATAGCTAAAAAAAAGACTGCATGAAGCTAGAATAAAACTTTTTTTTTGAAGCAGAGGCACTTTTATTTGTTTTGCCATATTATACAGTATGTTCAGATATCCATACAACAAAATATTCTGGGGGCCTTTAAACTTTTGTGTAAATGATAAAATATACTGGTGGGGGCTGTAAATTTTTTTAATAAATTAAATTGAATTAAAATGTATGCATTTAGCAGACGCTCTTATCCAAAGCAACTTAGAGTGCATTCAGACTAACATTTTTTACCTAACATGTGTTCCCTGGGAATCGAACCCAGAACCTTTGGCGCTGAAAATGCAATGCTCTACCACTGAGCCACAGGAACACAAAAATATATGTATAAATAAAGTGGATCATCAATAAGGCAAATTTGAATAAGAATAAGAGAACAAATGAACACTTTGAGACTCATTTGGGTCATTACATCATTCTCAGAAGAGGCTGACAGGGAACTGACATTATTCTTTACCCATCATGCTTTGCTCTGTCCTGATTGCATATAGAAAGGACTGTGTATAAACAGTATCATGAACCAGGAATTGAACTGCACTGAATTAATTTGTTGCTTTTCTCTGCTTTCCTCTTCTCTGCTTGACAGAATCAGGGGGAATAAAAATTTAGCTGTGGCATCAAAGTTTTGGTTGTCTGGGCTTTATTTAAAAGATGAAGGGGAAAAGATTTCAAGAGGACCCTACAGCGAGAGAAGTTAAATGAGATTTTACATAACGGCCCCCTAGAGGGGATAGTGTCAAAGATGCAGAATGAAGTATTCTGAAAGCCTACAAATTCTGTGGGGTCTCCCTGTAGCCATTAACTACGACTCATACATTGCACAATCATTCCTGCAGAGGGTGGTTGGTGAACCGTAATTTTAATCTAAACTGGATAAAAAAATGTACCATGAACAGCTCTGGCGTCTGCCGTTTCCTCATAACCAGCTTTCACATTATTACTGCTGCAGTTTACAGAAATTTTATGATTAGTCATGGATTCATGCTTGCTTCTTCTCAATGAAAAGAAATCCCACCCGGCAGTCTGTGAAATGTACTCTGAAAAGCAGTGGACAGATCTTTATCTGGTCACCCTTGTTGTTGCCACCCTGAAATTATCAGAGCAGATCTTAGTTTCCATAGTTTGTCTCAGCCTGGTGTGGTGGAAAGTTAATTAAACTGAAAAGCTCACTGTTGTGAATAAAAAATATTTATACAACTTCTTTTAGTTTCAGCTTCTTTAGTTTCAGAATTACTTATTGTGTCACACTTTATTTTAAGGTCAAATTCTCGCTATTAACAAACCATTAACTACGACTTTTGCCTCAAACTCCTAATTTGTTCCTAATTAATAGTTAGTAAGGTAGTTGTTCAATTTAGGTATTGTGGTAGGATTAAGGATGAAGAATATGGTTATGCACAATATTTAATTTAAAATAAGTACTAATAAACAACCAATGTCAGGGCCATCCAGCCATCTTTTCAGAAGTGAGGGGGACAGAAATTACACACACACAGAGACACATAAAACATTACGATATAACATTTCTGTAAACCATATAGCCTACCAGTCAACAGTTGTTTTTTAAAGTAAGATTTTTAATGTTTTGAAAGAAATCTCTTCTGCTCACCAAGCCTGAATTTATTGGATCCAAACTACACCAAAAACAGTAATATTTAGAAATATTAATATTGATAAGAAAAACTGTTTTCTATTTGAATTTTAAAGGTAATTTATTCCTCTGATCAAAGGTGTATTTTCAGCATCATTCCTCCAGTCTTCAGTGTCACATTAATCAGAAATCATTATAATATGATGCTTTGCTGATTATCAATATTTAAAACATATGAGTAATTTTTTTTCAGCATTCTTTGATAACTAGAAGGATCCACAGATTAGCATTTATGTGATTTTTTTATTTTTTTGTAATAAATATTCTTTAATAATTTAAGGATCAATTATTCTTTAATAAGGATTCTTTAAATTGATCAAAAGTGATGAAAAAGACATCATTTTACAATGATTTGTACATGATTACAGAGATTTCTATATCAGGTAAATGTTGCTCTTCTGAACTATTCATCAAAGGAACCTAAACAAATTCTACTCAGTTGTTTTCAACATTATCATAATACAAGGTTTTTTTTAAGCAGCAAATCAGTATATCAGATATACTGCCTTTTTTAAAATATTTTTTCTGAAGGATTGTGTGCCTGGAGTAGGCTAATGATGAAAAATCAGCTTAGAAATCTCAATAAATTACATTTTGAAATATATTAAAATAGAAAACAGCTATTTTAAATAGGCTAGTAAAAATATTTCAAAATTTCACTGATTTGCAGTACTTGGATCAAATAAATGCAGGCTTGGTGAACAGAAGAGACTTCTTTAAAAAAACATTAACAAGCTGACTGTTCAAAAACTTCTGACAGGTTATTTTTTCTCTAATCTCCAGCTTTTAATTGGCTTAGAAATATATAACTGCTGGACAATAACAAATAATGATTTGTTTATATACTACAAACACTTTTTATCACATAATAATGCAGAATAGTTTCTATACTGTAATAAATGCTATGTCAATTAGCACTACATTGTTCATATACTCTATCACCTGCTGGAGATTTTTTTGGACTTTAAAAAAACGAAACCAAAAATAATTGTTTTCATACAGCGATCGGTGGATGCTTTCTGCGTGAGAGCGCCCTCCGGCTTCGAGTATATGAATGAAACGCGCACATACACTGCAGGAGTGTTTAGCACTCCACCTCCGTGATGTTGATTTCGCCTTCTGGGTCAGAAAAAAACATCAGATCATTTGCAGACTATCCTGTTTCTTTGAGTTTAAATCTATATTTATTCTCACCAGCTCTTGAAAACCTCTTTACGAACACACTTGCCCGAAAAAGTGCGGGGGACGAATTTCCGTGATGATAAAAGTGGCGTCCCCCTCGTAATCTACACCCCTTACCAATGTGTTAATAATAGTTAGTAGTGGGAATTGGTCTCTTTACTAAAGTGTTACTGTCTTGAACTGAACATACACACAACGTGAACACACACACCATGACTGAGGTGCCCTTGAGCAAGGCCAGACTTCTCCCCGGGCACCGCAGCATAAGTGGCTGCCCACTGCTCCAGGTATGTGTTCACGTTGTGTGTGTGTTCACTGCTGTGTGTTTGTGTCCACTGTGGTTGGGTTAAATGCACGAATTCTGAGTATGGGTCACCATACTTGGCTGTATGTAATGTCACTTTTACTTTTTTCACTTTCACGAATAGATATCCTCATTGATTTATGTCAGATAAATGCTGCTTTCAATATTTAATTTGATATTTATATACAGTAGTTCATTTAAAAGATATCACTCTTTAAACAGCATTATTATGTGTAATTACAGCAGCCGTTCTTTCTTAACTTTCACCTACTTTCTATTTTTTTAACCACTACTTTTTTAGGCTGAAGTTGGTTTGTGAGTGCTCGGCTAACTGATAGAGATGTCCAAATACAGAACAGCGAGGAAGCTATTTGTTTGATAAAGCCGGACATTACACAGCTCTGTTTGGTGGAGCGTGCAGCCCGTCTTAATCAAAGCCCGTCTCGCTTGTGAAAGTGTGCTGTAAACGGTCGAAACACAGACCATCCATCCACTGGTTGAAGCACACACCTGCTTACTGAGTCTCTCTCATAAACCTCCGACCGCAGGCATAGTTTACTGCTCCAGTCCACTTGCTTTATCCTCTTTTCCGGTGTCCCTACAAACACGCGTCTCTGTTATCCAATCCCCACTGCATGGGTTCAAACAGCGCCCGTGTCCGTCTGGTGGTTGGTGTGTGTGTGTGTGCCAGGTTTAGGGAAACAGTGGAGAAGAACACACAGGATCTGGCTTTGATCTGACGCAGATGGTCCTTCTGGCCCACTGCAGAGGAGTTTTACAGCTCACACACACTCAGTGTTTCCTTCCTGCATTTCCGGAGCTATTGCTTTTCTTCGAGTGATGAGCAAAGATGTGACATGTCATCACTGCCGTGGCCAAGGCAACCAAAGCATCCACAAGGCCAACCTGCTCAAAAAATGGAAACATTTAAAATGATAAATCACACTTGTTTAAGGAACAACGGGATCAGTTTGGACTGTTTGCTCTTGGTGGGGGCCAAAGTTCTGGAAAGTCCTTCTGAAGCACTCAGATTTTCTGTGAACTTGGTAATACAACTCAACAAAATGGCATTTGAACAAACCCGTCTGAAAGCATATAATGTGTTTTCCTATTCCCCCACCTAAATAGCTTGAGAACCTGTAAAGATGTTTGTTCTGAAAACACAGAGGTGGAATGCACCGTTAAAACAACAGCATTCGCGAGCCTTTGAGTCATTTTTCGTATTTGGTTTTCAGTGTAACATGACAGAGGGTTGTTATCGAGTCTGTAAATCCCTTTGATATATGTTTGGGAGTCATAGGGTCCTGCAGGGGGGCTAAACACCATACACACAGACAGCGGGAGTCACTGCCAAATAAGCATTGCTACCTCACACTGATATATGGCCCTCCATTTCAAAACTATCCCAAAATAGACTAAAGAAGAAAGAGATTGTTGCGCATTAAAGCAGGAACGACCGCAAGAGTCTGAGGCAAAAATGAGCAAATGATGAAAATACACTACATTCCATTCTTTCACAAATCTATCGGTCTATTTGAACGGTTTCACACAATTACAGACGTATTAGAGATATTTCGGAGCTGAGAGTCGTGTAATGGTTTTGCCTGCGGTTGTGATTAAAGGTAAAGAGGCCAGGCAGAGGTCGGCCATTTTGAGACGGTAATGTGGGGTTGAAAGTTGACCTTTGACAGCGATGGCGTAGTTTATGTTTGGTTCAGCCGCTCTCTGATTGAGACCCAGTTCAGAGAGAGTGCACTAGTTTTTGTTGTCGCAGTTCGTTTGATGAACGATAGCGAAGAGAGAGAACAAAACGAGGAGTGAATATAGCAAGTTGAAAAAAGCTGAAGCAAAAGGCCACATGAAGGGGGAAAATGAAATTTTTACCTCACAACCCATTTATTTACAAAATTTATTTTTAATTCAGTAACACTCGGTTTTGGGTATGTGTTAAGCCTGTGTCTTCATCAAAATTAACAAATATAAAGGTAATTGTGACATACATTAACTCACACTGTGATTACTTTGGTACAATTACTTACCTTATTTATATCTTGTCATCTCACAATGTGAATAAATCTCACAGATTCACCTGAAAAGTGTTTTAAAAACTTAGTAATTGACAGTTTTATATTTGTATTTGTTTATAATTGTTAACTTTTTGTTTAATTGTGATTTGTCACACTGTGACTTTAACAGTTTTTAAATGCTTAATTTCCTGTCAAATTTTTACATATACGTTCAATACTTTATTTTTTTACTTTAAACTTTATCACAATTGCCTGTTTTATTTCTTAATCTGAGGTACACTACAAGTTCTGTAGAAAATTGACAGATTGATCGAATCAATTGATTGATTGATTTTAGGGATGCACCGAAAATTCGGCAACTGAAATTATTTAGCCGAAAATAGTAAAAAAATATCTTTCGGTGATTGAAAGAGAACAAGCGAAAAGGCAAATAACATTTACCAAACAATGACTAACGCAATCAAATAGAGGCATGCACTAATGCAGCAAACATGTCAACAGTGTAAAAGTATTTAAAAATATCATGGAAAGATGCAGAAATTCAAAGACTGTTTAGTGCCACATCAAATCTCCAATGAGAAGAAGAGGTGGCTAATGCTGGTGGTTAGGTTACTGTATGATGATTCAAATCGCAAAATTACCTCAAATGATTAGTAAATTAGTAAAGGCTTCAAATTCCAAAGCACGAGGAAAAACTGTGCAGAATTTGATGCTCATCAGTTGCTCATTAACGTTTTTGTGAATTTGGCATGTGACATTGTGATACATGCAACAAACATCTTCCCAAATTTGTAAAGAGAATCATTTATAAATCTGCATGCTGTTGTCAACAAAAAGAAGCACTGAGATCTTCCTGTGGGTTTCTGCCAAAATAAAAGTTGAGAAAAAGCAACAACTCCATCAACATTCATAAATGTAAGTATTGTCATTTTACTGTTGTTCTGTAAAATAAAAGTTAATTACCCTACAACAATTCTAATATATCTATTGTAACATTCACACATAGGGCCCTATCATACACCCGGCGCAATGCAACTCAAGGCGCAGCGCAAGTGTGTTTGCTAGTTTCAGTTGGGCGGCATTCGCATTTTCCCGTCCAGCGCCATGTCACTTAATTAGCAAATGCATTTGTGCGTTGGGCGTGATGCATTAATGCAAATGCATTATGCCATGGGCGTGCTGGTCTAAAAAAGAGGTGTGTTCACGTGCATTGCTATTTTAAGGAGCTGAAAATAAAATGTGCCATAGACCAACTCAAACCTAGTCTAAAGTCAATGGCGCAATATTTTTTTGTATTTAAAGAGCACGTTGGTAGAAAATGCGCCTCTGGACGGGTCCACAGTGAGCGTTGGCTTTGCTTATTACACACAGGGATGCACATCACACAAACATGTCAAATATTAAAAACAAAAGGATTTTGGTGTAAAATAATATTATTGTTTAAGCTACATAAATATAAAAATGTAATGATAGATAGTGCATGTATTAGAATTAGGCTACTTGTTAGCAATTCAGCATATTACTACTTATAATGATGAATGAAATTGGCAAATTAATTGAACAATCATGCCAATACATACACATATTAACTGACTCATCACGCGGAGCTTTGGTGGATTCCTGTTTGTCCCGTAGATTATCTGCTCACACGCTTTAACTTCGCACACGAGCAGATCGGTTTCAACGCTAGAGAAGCGTTCAGCTTTTCTGCTAACAAATTCCGCTATGTAAATAGGAATCCGCCCTGGCGTGAGCCCATCTCGCTCTTAAAGGGAATGGGAGATGACACTGATTGGTTTATTGAACGTTACGCCCATTACTTATTAAGAGAATTGGGATAACCCCTTCCAAAAGTGGATTTGGACATGCCCTTAGTGCATTGTGCACTTTACACATTGCTTTTAGATCGTTAAAATAGGGCCCATAGTGTTCAAATTTGGATCTGTAATATATTCTTCTGCTCAGCAAGGCTGATTCAAGCCTCAAAAATGGTCAACAAAGTTATTTTACTAAGTTATTATTCATTTTAAATTTAATTGTGCTTTGTTGGTATAATGTCTGCTAGAATGTTAGAAAAATGTTCAGTGTTAAGTAAATATTTTTTAATTCTTGTTTTGTAATTTATTTTTTATTTGAAAAGCAGGACAAAACAGTAAAAAAAAAAAAGGCAATTTAATTAATGCAATGGCATAATAGGCCTACATGGGTGAAAAATGTGAAAAACCATGTTCTGTATTCGGCCTTCGGCCTAGTGTTTAAAGTATGGGGTCAGTAAGGTTTTTATTTATTTTCATTCAAAAAGGCTGCATCAAAAGTGAGGGTAAAACACTTATAATGTTATAAAATATTTTTTTTTTAAACAAATTCTGAACTCTCTCTTCATCAGAGAATAAATAAAAAAATGTCACAGTTCCCACAAAACTACATTATTAAGCAAAATAACCACGACCACAAAAGAAGAAAATAATTCTTATGCACAAAATCAGCATACTAGTAGGATTTCTAGACGGCTGCTTAAAATCCAACTTTGCATCAAGGGAATAAATAGCATTTTACAATATATTAAAATAGTAAAGTTAGGCCTATTTTAAATGGCAGTATTTCACAGTATTACAGTTTTAGCTGTATATGCCATATCAAGGCTGCATTTATTTGACAAAAAAAAAACTACTTTCAACATGTTTATTTCTTTATTGCTTTCCACCATCATTTTTTAATGGTAACAAAAGGTCTGTAAAATAAAGTAAGCTTATTTTTACACACCCACTTCAATTTAATAATGCACATCTTTAATCTAATCAACTTTTAATCCTCATGTTTTTGCTTAGTTTCTCCATTCTACTTCAGATTAAAAATTCCTTTGCATATTACACAGCACATGTTGGGATTCTGATAAAAAATAAAGTCATAATGAATTTGGAAAACTCTTTCTCTCATCCCCCCACACACACAGATGCTTGCACAGGCAGCTGTGTTGCGCCTGATGCTGTGTTGTTTGATTTCTTCCGCCTCCCTGATGCGGAGACTGGGAGGTCACCAGCTGCAGACCACACCAAGGTGCATTCACACTGATGCCATTTGCCTTTGAGTTACTACCTCAAACATGTGTCACTAGCAAAAACTAAACCGTAAGACTGGTCGTACCCTCCAAGGGTCAGAACCTTAATGAACATGTCCGTTTCCTCCTATTAACACGCAGACAAAGGCACGACCTAACAAATCACATCTGTATCAAACACACATGCTCTCTTTTCCTTCATATTTGTTCTGTCTTTTCTTCTTCTGCCAGTTGGACAGTCCTCAGCATACAGAAAGCCTTCAGTTATTTGAGTTGCTTGTGAGGGTTTTCCAACTCTTAAAGCTGGAGCTGCTTGGATACACATTGCATCTGCTTACAGTGTCCTCAACCTCTACCCATCTGTCCCATGAGGAGTTCATCATCTGGAGTGCTTCGTACAAGTTGCATCTCACTTTCCTTTATTAAGTCAGTCACTGATTATTCTTTACTCTTTAGAAGGTTCTTTTTCGGATCTTGAGCAATCAGGTCCTCACAATATGACCTCCTACCGAGCAGAGCTTGTTCCGTCCTTCAAAACAGGCCTTGTTCTTTTTTTTCAAATTTAATTGTACGTTCCTTTTGTACTTTGATTTGAACGTCTGTGCATCCGTGGAATTATTTTTCTAATAGCAAACACTTGTTAGTTCTTGGGGCTGAGATTCATCCACAAATGTGAGTCCAAGATGTTTTGATCGTTGGATCGGTAAACTTAAATAGCAGCTGAGGTCAAACAAGGTATCGAAAATGTATAGCATATGGACACTATCCATATACGTGTATGTTTCATGTTATACCTTTTTATATTTGTTTTCTTAAAAAATGTAAATGCATAATCTATGTTTTATTTATACGAAAGCATATGTTGATAGTATGTTTTGTTCTTAGTAGAAAATGTGTTGACCTTGAGAAAATTGTGTGAAAGAAACTAAATTGCACTTGTTGGACACTCCAAATGCACCCTTCGCATACCAACGTCTTTCACAGGAATATGGAGGATGCATGAGGTTTAGCCTTCATTGGTACAGATTGCCCACAGTTATTTGATAAACGGCTGCAGCTGCACATTCTTTCTAAGAAGTGGTGATCAATCGCAGGCAATGGTGATTTTAAAAGTTGTATAATCTCATTAGACAGGTGTAGTAAACAGGATAAGTATTTTAAATGATTTTTTTTTTTTTTTAAAGAACTGCTCCTTGCTAGCAAGTATGTCCTGCAAAGGCCATCTTGTTTAATTCTAGATTGAGGACAGAGCTGTTTTCAACACTGATAATAATAAAAAAGTTACTTAAGCACCAAATCAGCAAATTATTTCTGAAGGATTATGTGACACTGAAGACTGGAATAATGGCTTTTATAGACATAAGTTAAAATAGAAAGTAGTTACTTTGAATTGTAATAATATTTCACAATGTTACTGTGTAACTGTATTTTTTTATCTAATAAATGTTTGGTGAGCATTACAGACTTCTTTGAAAAATCGATCATGAACTTTTAAACAATAGTTTGTATATTTTTCGGCTGGATTTATCCATGAGTGATTTGTCTTATGTCTTTCTGCCGTTGAGAAATCTTTCTCCCAAACAACAATACAGCTTTTTAAAAATTATTTATTTATAAAAAAAAATTTGAGTTCGTACCGTGTTTTTGTGGACACTGTGGAATAAAAAGGCATTGTATGTGAATCACACCATTTTGTTTTTGCCTGGTAAAGGAACAGAAAAGTGAAGCTGAAGCAAATGATCCTGCCATGGCACTCTGGGTGAACCCATCACGACCGTTCCTGAACGGGATCTGACAGGCCATGGCTCAGCTCTCAGATTCTTCTTTTCCATCTCCCCATCATGACAGCCAAACAGGGAGGCCCTTCGTTCGCCTCCTTCACATGGTGACTCATTCTAACCTTGATACTCTGGGCCAATTCCCCAGGCTCTGGGCTTTCCCCTGACGGGAGAAGCCAGCGGTGTGATCCGTAGATTCTGTGGGTTCTGCCAAAATAGCGAAGATCCTTTTGGGTTTTGGAACCAAAACGATGAATCTGGTTATGTAAGACTGCTAGAAGTGATATAGTTGTTTTGGGCCCTTTGAGTAGTTCACCACAAAGCTCATGATGGAGCCTGAAAAATTCATTACGTTAGAACAAGAATGTCGTCTAAACATAAATAAAGCGGTCTGACCCTGAACTTTGAACCTGAAGGCAACTCCTTTTTCTTTCCACTAAAAATATACAGAACGTTTGAAGTGCCGGGCGGGAAATTTGATAAGAAGCTGGCGTAAGGAGCGGGAGTCTGTGGGAGTGTGTGAAAGCACGCTGAAGCTAAATGCATCCACTTCAGACCAAATAACTACCACTAGCCATTAGACCTGAGATGTCTGAAGTGTGAGAGAAAATCTTGACTGTTGGTCATCCATCCAGAGGTGTGGGACAGACGGAGGCCATCTGGTTCTTAACCGGGGCTACTCGGCCCTATAATAATGTCCTATGTGTTTAGATGGATGAATGTGAGCTGGAGTGCTCGGTATACATTACTGTAACTGTTGACATCAACTATCTGTTCTCAGGACAAGTGAGCAGGAGGTTCGCACAGAGATGTAGGATCGTATTTAAATCTAACACTGTTTTAGTTGAATGTTTTCCCCTTATTTATTTTCTTTAAAAAAAGAAAGACTTTTTAACTATTATTAACTATTTATAGTTTTTTTAATGCAAATTATAATTGTTATTTATGCAAGGATTCAATTATAATAAATGAACTTTCAATAAACATTTCTAATGAGGAAATGCATTAGAGCCAGTTAATTGCGGTACAAAGTTGGCATATAGAAACAAACCAATTTTACCCTTGTGGTACATTGTTATCATATATTGACATTAGTATTTTCTCAAATTTATTCAAGAAAAAGTTAATCAAGTTAAAGTTGATCAGGTAACCACATTGTTGGATTATCAAAAATGCAAAATAAAAGTCATAATGTAGAAAAAACATACTAGAAGGGATCTGCCGTTGTGTCACCCTAGGAAAATTATAGGTCATGTCACTTAAAAACAGCAAATTACTGCTTGCTTTAAAGACTAAAAACTGCCATTTTGTAGCAGGCAATGCTTTTTTTTTTTTTTTTTAAGATGAAGATGATGAGCAATATAATAAACCATAGCTACACTGTACCATACAGTAATAAAGAATGTGTATATTGTATTCATTTAGGTTCAGATTAGTTCACTCTTTTGCAAGTTCATGATCTGGGGTTGAACAAATGTATTGTATTAGTCTTGTGTACACTGGCGTCATGTGGTCCACTCTTTCTAGTGCATCAGAGGAAGATTTGGTTTAAATAAAAAGAATATCTTGAAGATGACAAGATCCTGCCCAGATGTGAGTACACAGTTAGATGCTTGTAAACGCTTTAAATCATTGACTTACTCACTTTGGACCCGAAGAGACATAAATCATATGTAACCAAGGAGCAAGTTTTGCAAGCACACCAAAGACAAGGTTTACCAAGCTCCAAGTGGAAAGAACATTAGAAAGAGTGATGTTGTTTATGTACACTGTGAGCCGGTGTGTGTAAATGAATTGAGATTCTGTCGCCGGCGAGTTTCTCATCTGACCAGAGGGGTGATTGTTGCTATTTTCTTTTCTATAAAGCACTAGTGTGAAGGGGTATGCGTGTAAATGAATCTGTTAAGATGGATATTCCGCTTGGCTTTGCTGCTCGGACTACTATAGCATTATGTTTCTGTCCACAAATGTTCCTCATTTTCTTGGCAGCGAGCGAGGAAACAATGTGCTTGACTGCTTCAGAGGAGGTGGGGGAGAAGGAAAAAAGAAAGTACATAACTCTGCTGCGACCGTTGCGGTGTTGTTATAGGTAATTGCAATTTCGCGGCTTTAGAAAAATACAATCACTGTAATTGCAAAATTAAAAAATAGCCATATTTTAATTGCTTCCAGGCCACTGGAGATGGAGTGATATTTCAGCTGCCTCCGTCTCGACACACAAAGTGCTGGACATATGTTGAGGTGTTGTAATTCTGCCACCTAGCCTGACTTCAGCTGAACCCTAATTCAACCAAACCATGTAAGGAGTGTTCATGGAAACTGCCACTTTGCATGCTCAATCGCGTCTTTACCATGTTTCTGTGTTTGAGACAAATTTGCTGATACCTCTTATCTGATTCTTCAGTGGAGGCCTAGAAGCGCAAGGATGCTTTTTTGTGTTGCGTGAGGAGCAGCTTGACATGATGCATTCGGTCTGAATGCAAGAAATATAATGCTGTGAGTCAGGGCTTGCCAATGTTTCTGAAGATCTACCTTCCTGCAAAGTTCAGCTCCAAAGCTAATTAAACCTTCAGGAACACTTGATGATTTTGTGTTGAAACAAGGAACAAGATTTGCAAACAAGACTCCTGAAGGTAATTTCTTAAGATGGTTGAGGATGATCTTAGGTGGTTAAAGATGAGCGACCAGATGGAAAAATGCCCCAAACCCATCTAAATCTGGGAGACCAGCAAACCAGCTTAGACAGTTTTTTTACAGCAGGTTTTGAGCTATGCAGGTTTTCTGTTTGCTAATATAATTTGGGAATACTGATATTTGAACCTTGTGACAAAAATTCAAGTCTTGACGTCAACACATTTTTATAATGCTGAATAATTCAAGTATAAACGCATTTCTTTTAGAAAAAAAAAAAAACATCAAATGGAGGGAATGAGAAGAAAAGTGAGATATTGTAAGTATAACGTTGCCTGGCTACTGTTCAGAAGACGTCCGCTGCAACAGCTTGGCCATGTAATAACATGCATCAACGATATTTAAAACAACGGCGCTGCTACCGCTGCTGATGAGCTCTCTTGTCCTCAGCGTGTTTACATCAGCCAGACTGTTCCCGCTCATTTCGGCCTCATGATTCATGAGAGGAACCGACACATTTTTCATGGAGTCCTCTGAGTTCATATAAACGCTGTGGATGTTTGGAGAGCGCCGGTGGAAGAGGTCTTCCTAAGATCCTTTAAATCCAGGGAATTAGGAATACTTGCAGCTGACACTGTGGAATCTCACACTTTATATGTTGTAGTCAGAGATTACTTTGGCCTTTGTAAGCAGAAGTCATATATGTATGAGCAAACAAGCTTTTAGAAATGTGATTTAGCAACATTCTCAACTGTTGTTAAAGCAATACTGAATATAAGAGTTAAAAAAAAGAATTCTCATTAAATAGTTGGTTTGATTTATATATGTACCATGTAAAAAGAAAAAGAAAACGACAACCTAATGCTGAGAAAGCCCTTGGCTTTTCTAGAAGATCTAAATGGGATTTATGTCTCTGCTAAACTGCAGACAGGAAGTGTAAGGCCAAGTTAGACAGTTGTATGTACTGTAGTCTTAAGACACAATTGACAATCCCCATCAAAGTGTCTCCAGAAAGTGAAAATAATACCTGCGGTCTAAGATTGTCGGAACAAAATCAGCCTTCCTCTGTAAACTGGAGAGAGAGTGACAGTGACGGACTCCGATCATGACCGACTCACATCTGAAACACATTTGGCAGATCTGAGATCCTATAAAACTGTAAGAGTTCAGCTAGTAAGCAATCACTCCTTAGTGATGCTCTGTGGAAATGTATCTCCCCTACCAGGCAAAGCTGAGAGACAGCAGCCGCATGTACAGCTCCTGTTTAGCTGCGGGTTTGCATTTGTTTACTGTAAAATTTTGCGAACTAGTAAATGCACATTCAGAAATACAGAAAATATATGTAGAATTTATTACATTTCACTATGCGTATACATATGCATGTATGTCTTTGCATCAAATTTATTAAAAAGTAATTTATTATGTTTATTTCGTTTTTTCACATTTTGTTTCTTAAGATTTTCTAGATTGTTTAATTCTTATATTGGTTGTATTATTTAGTGCTTCCAAAGTCAGTCCGTGAAATAATTTTTTTTTTTTTTTTTTTTTTTTTTTTTTTCAACATCTTAGATGTTGTCTAATAAGATGTAGATGAGTTTTATTTCTTCATTGGAACAGATTTGGAGATACTTGCTCACCATTTGATCCTCCTTCGTGGATGCGTGCTGTCAGAATGAGAGTCCAAACAGCTGATAAAACATCACAAAAAAACAAAAGTAATTAATATTACTCCAGTCCATCCATTAATGTCTTGTGAAGCAAGAAGCTGCATGTTTACAATAAATGAAATCTATCAAAATGTTTTTTAATATCAAAACCTTTCAGCTAAAAAAAGTCCTCTATTCATATTAATGCTTTCTCTACTGAAAGTCATTTTGTCTGAATCAGTCGAGAAATATGCAGAGATCAAGCACCACTTACAATCAAAACAATTCAGAATGGTTCTAAGAGGAAGAAGCATTATTATGGATAATGGGCCAGAAGCAGTAGTTTTAAGTAAAAACATCTTAATGAAGACTTAATGATGGATTTGTTTCTCACAAACGTGCAAGTTTTTGCTTCACAAGTCATTAGTTGATTAACTGGAGTCATGTGAATAACTTGGATTATTGTGGTGTTTTTAAAATTATTTTTATCAGCTATTTGAACTCATTCGGATGGCACCCATTCACAGCAGAGGATCTATTGGTGAGCAAGTGATGTAATACTAGATGTCTAGTCCAGAGAAGCGACTGTTCTTCAGGTCAAGATGCCCTGTGGTTTGGAAGGCATGTATTAGTTTGTAATGTGAACGTTAGCGTTTGATGAGCCACTGTCTCATGGTTTGGTGCCCATGTCAAACTCATTCTTGTGATCCTGGGTGCATGTGTCTCGACTGGTTTACTCCAGATTCTGCTCTGTCCTTTTCACTTTCCGTGTGGGAACATGATCCTTAATTGGAAGCAGCAGGCGTTAAACTTATGCTCAGACGCTAGCAAAAACATTGCTAATCTTAGCTGGAACTTTAGATGTTAAAGACTGGGTTTGGAACGCACTGGCGGTTTTTATCTTTCATTGGCCACTCTTCTCACATCATGTTGGTGTAAACTGTTCTCAAGAGTGAGGTAAATCATTCAGCCAAACACAGTCATACACAAGCGTCTGTTCAAGGTTGTCATATCTGAACAATGCTCTTCAAAATAAATCCCTAAATAAATAAGTAAAAGTAATGATTGCTTGCTGCTTGAAGGCAAGGATTCTGTAAACACTAGGATTTTGGAAACCCCTTCCCTCAGCAGAGACGTTAACAGCTCACCGCCATTTTCAGTTTTTTTTTTTTTTTCTCTTTTTGAAACAATAGAAATGGCAAGGTTGTTCAGAATTAAAAAACGGACTGCTTTTAATAAATCATTTGGAATTTTAATTGGAAATTGGAGTAAAAGGAAGAGGATTTACTGAATTGTAATTAAAAAATGTCTGTCTATCATCCCTGTAAGGCCTATAAACCTAGTTAAGAAAAATAAGAAAGAATTTATTTGAATTTCCCTTTATTTTGGTTCTTTTCTACATTCTATTTCAAACTGGCCATCCAGTTTATTCCATTTAAATTAGATTTAATACGTTTTCAGAATTGAAAGCCATTCTCAGTTTACTTGTTAGATAGATAGATAGATAGATAGATAGATAAATAGATAGATAGAAAGACAATGAGAGAACCAGATTGGGATGTAGGAGAGAGTATGTTTATGTAGGAGTGCACTCTGATGTGTTTTGGTTAGGGCTCTTAGGGAGCCTGACAGTCTCAAACCATCTTTTCTTCCATAAGTCAAACTAAAACGAGCTGGTGTTTATGTAAAGCATTTATTCCACCTGTTCACCATTTCACAACTGAGAACAATTAAAACTACAGAGGGAAACAAACTCTGCAAACACATGTGGACATCGGCAAAAGTGCAACAGGCGCATGAATAAGAGGCTTCCAAAAACAAAATAGTCTTCTTTACAAGAAGTTATATTTACTCTAAAAACAAAAAAGTCAACAAATATTTTGGTGGATGGTGAACTTGCAGGGCCTTACTCAAAACGCTGAACAAATTATGATCAACTGGAAACAGCTGGTTGCCACGACATCTACGCAGAACCGGCCACATCCAGATATTTCCGTTCATTTCCCTGCGCACAACACACTGCAGGCAATTAAAACAGCCGATCTGAGCGAGGAAAATACGAACGCACTGCGAAAACAACACATCCATCATCTCTAATAGAGCTCATTACACATACCAAGACCACAACCTTCACAAAAGCAAGAGAACTTGTCATATATTTCACATTCATATAGGGAAACTATAACGCATATTCCAGTTGAAACTGGGTTTCTTGGGCACTTTGTGGCAGCTGAGACCATTAGAGATAGACAGGCCTAAGCAGGATAATAATTAGTCATTTCTGAGATTTTATTTTAAAATTGTTAAATTCTCTTAGAAACTTAAGAAATGAACCTAGTTGTTAATTTTTACACAACTTCAAGAATGTTTACTCGTCTTTCTGTCATTCTAAACATTTACGTCTTGCCTTTTTCTATGAACACACAATAAATGGTTTCAATAAAAATCAAAAGAGTCCAGTGACTTTCACTGAATGGACAAAAACAGTAAAATGATTCTTCAAAATGTCTTCTTTTGTGTTTAGCAGATTATGCATAATCAAAAATCGTTATAATTCAGCATTTATTTGCTGCAAAAGAGAATGCTATCCACATTTTGTCGTTGAGTCAAAAAGTAAAATGTCTCTGTTGTGAATTTTCGAAAATGTGATGACGGCTCCTGATTCAGCGGAGTTGATTAAAGGGAATAGTGGAGTTTTTGAATTTGACAGCAGCACGTCTGGGGGCCACATGCCGTGAGCACGTAACTTTTTCGACTCATCACTGTCTTTTTTGTTCTTCTGTTCTACTCTGAACTCCCCAAAATTTCCCTCTCTTTTCATATAGCTGCCCATCGGCAAGCACTCGCCCTACTTCAAAGATCTTCTGTGTATGTTTTCTTAATCCTTGCTCTCCATGGAACCGTTGTTTTCTCTGCCGTTGCAGCCGGGGGTGTTCGGGGGGTTGGTATGGGCTCTGGCAGCTGTGGGCCTCTTAGAGTGCCACTCTGCCTCAGGCACCTTGTGGCCTGCTGCCACGCCAGCTTCATGTGGGCCGACTCCGACGAAGGGAAGCTGAATAAACACAAACTCTGTGTTTTAAGAGTTGGCTTTGCTATTTCAAAGGGGAAAAAAGTGGCTGTCGTGTAGCAAAAGCAGGTGAGTAAATGAACTAGGACAAAATGACTTCCTGCTCCCAAAGGGAAGTTGCATGGGGCACAGAGGTCAACAGGGTCAGCGCTGTGTTTGTGGATATTATCTGCTGGGAGGCTCACGCTCCTGCATGGTCCTCAGTGTGTGCTGATTTCTTGCAGCCATTCGTGAACATGAACTTGAACTAGTATGTATCTTAACTGAAGTGCTCCTTTTTCTTATGAAATCCCTGATTGATAGCCTAGAAGTTACGCCTGGTGAGAATGGCTAATAGCCTGACTTCAGCATCGAAGCTCTGGGGATGTATTTTTCGTGGGTGATTTTTGAAGCTGACAGCCAGTTAGCTAAGATCATCAAGTAACTTGGATCATAATTAATGAGTTAGCACAGGTGTGTTTTAATGGGTACTTTGCCATGTTCCCAGAACATCATGCATGGTGAACCATACACTGCTTATTTCAGTCATTCTGTTGTTAAGTATGTTGGCTTTGTTTTTCTTTTGTGTGTTTTTTTTTTGTAAAGGTGTAGTCACTTTAAAGTGAAATGTCATTTTTTCTCCAGTAGTAGCAACAAGTGGAACTGCAATTTATGTATTTTTTGTCTAAGAAGCCCAAATGGGCAATGTTTATTTTCTTCCCCAATAGCTTTTATTTTTTTGCGATTTTGTGCTAGTGGCACAAAGATTACAGATCTGTCGATCTAAAGGTCTGTGTAAATCAATTTTTATGTTATTTCTTTAGTTCAAAAATAAAAAAATGGAGTGTAAAATGAAACAAAAATATTAATACATTTTATATTTAAACATTTGAAAACCACATGTCAAATCTTTCTTATTTTAAGGAAGAGTACATTCGCAGTTTGACTTTTGTGCAAATGCAAGTTGTAATATTCTGTGAATGTTGTGTAAATATCTGATTTTATACAGTTCCGTGAGTTCATGTACTAGCAGAATGCTTCAGTTTTACAAAAAAAGTTATTGCATTGATAATATCTAGCATTATTATAAAAAAAAATTATCACATTTTTGTCAGCAGTATGCTTTACATTTTCATCTGATTTTCAGTATTGTCGATGATCTAAACACTTTAAAAAACATATTTACACAGTCATTTTCATGATGTGATTAGCTAAAATTAGTGCATTAAAGTCCTTACTGTTGATTCTGGTCATGTGACACATGCTTTGCACCCCCCACTATGCCAGCCTTTGAATGGATAAAAATAAGTAAGCAAATAAAGAAATGCTTTTTACATCTGCTGATCTGGAGCAGCAGACAAGTCGGTTGCGTCCTCTGAAGTCTCAGTAGGTGGACTCCTTGTGATCGGCAAGAAAACAGCACAAGCAGTGTAGCAGTATGAGGCTGTGTGTGGCAGCTGAACCCCGTCTCCTGGGAATCTGGAGAGTCGCACACACATACCCACGCCACATGTGTCTGTCCTCTTAGGCAGCTGTGTTTTCAAAAGCTGTGGCCCCTGATGGGCATATGAAGTGTCCCCTGGTTCAACAGGGGCTTCGGCACAGTTTCACACGTCGGTCAGAAAAGTCAAGTGGAAGATGAGAAGCTCTCAGTGAAATTCACAATCACTCCGGGGGTTGTGCACCATTCAGAATTGAACTGTGAATGCCTTTTAAATTTTGATTTTATTCCTGAATTTCAGTCGAATTTAAATTGAGTTAGCAAACAGGATGCATTATTAGAGTTCAAATTTGAATGTATGGAAGTAGAATTAAAATGAGTTGAAATGTAAAGAAATTTAAACTAGAAAATTTAAATGTACATGCTTTCTTATTAACAATTGACAATCCTTAAAAGATGGTTGGATGGATGGATGGATGGATAGATAGATAGATAGATAGATAGATAGATAGATAGATAGATAGATAGATAGATAGATAGATAGATAGGTTCACACTAAAATTGCTAGTAAATTTCACAGTTGCAACCAACTGCAAATAATAGAATTAAATGTTGAAGCAGAGAGACTAAAGTATTCTTTTTTCGTGAAACACATATTGTTTAATTTCTGTAGCTCTATGGATGGATGAACTGATAAGATTGAAGACTTTGAATTCTGATTCAAATTCTAGTTGAACTTTCTGTAGAGTGTAGCCAATTTGTTTCCAATTCACACACTGAACTTGGTCAGTGCGGCCATAGATCTTCATTTAATTCTGAATTTTGCTGAGTTCTAATTGGCTGAGGATTCAATACTGACATTTCATCTTCAATACTGTTAAAAATAACCCTCATTTTGTCCTATTAGCACTGAAGACATTTGGAATTGAACTAAGCCAGCCATTTAAACTAAACTAGCTCTTCTGAGTGCCAAAAGGAGGGCAAATCGCCACCCCTTACCTAAACAATTACACCATCTTAATAAATCTGCTGTCTGGATGAGCTCCAGCACCTGGTATCCACTAAACAGAAGCGTGCGGCACATTCCATCCAAAAAGTTTCGTTCACTTTCAATCCCACTCTTTCTCTCCATTTCTCTTTTTGGTTTTTCCCCCTTTCTCCCTCTCAATGGTATTTCAGGCTTCTGGTTGTGGGGGTAATGCTTCTTTAATGAGTATCTCTTTTTAATGCGTTCCCCTGCATCAGTGGCTCAGTGGAGGCTTGTGGCTGGTGCCGTGTGAATGAGCACGTTAATGTAGCATGTAATGGATCCCGAGAGAGCCTGGCATCAACTGGTGGAATGTTGGGATGGGAATCGCTCCCAGTGTCGTGGCCGAAAGTGTGAGGAACACGTCTTACAGGTGGTACATGACCAATGGAAGTTGGCCCAGAGTGCCATGCTGCACACTGACCGCACTCACTCCGAACGCGCTGTATGTCTTGGCACAGAAGCTTCGGTGTTCTCACCATTTTCACATGACGAGATCAAAGTTTCCACAGAAGTTCTTTGCACATGAAGCTGAGTGGGATTTCGGCACATACTTCACCTTCAATCCTTTGGAATTCCCAAATATCTATAGAGGAAATCAGGCTGCCAGCAGTTATTTATGCATAGAGAAAGCTGGATGCGTGGAGTCCCCTGCACCCTGTTAGTCAAGCTCAACTACGTAGTGGTGCATTTACAATGGTATAATGTCTAACAGTGCTATAAATCTACTCCCTGCCATTTCATGTCATTATCATCAATCAAATGTCCACGCAAAATGTATAGTTGAGCTGTTCACCCCAGCTTTGCCTCTTTTTTTGGTTTTGTAGAAACCTGTAAAACCAAACTGATGTAAGAGCACAGTGGGCCGCATTGCTCCAGGGAAAAACACTTGTCCTTTCCAACCACCAGCTGAGGGCATCCTTTCCCATAGTTTGAGAACCCGTCAATTACTGAGAATCACTGTATCCTCTGGGAATAACGTTCTCATGGTGTAATGAAACCAGTTTAGAAAAACAAAATCTCTGGAACAGAGTATTGACAATAACAGTAGTAATTTTGTTCATTCATGTTGCATTCAGTAGATGTAAAACATGAATTCTTCAAAGGCTTTATTGCTGTGTTTGTGGTCTTCATGAAACAGACATGAGCACTGGATGAGAAGAGCTTTTTTTTTTTTTTTAAACAGAATTCTGTTAAACAGTATGGCAAGTGCTGTACATGCAAAAGCTTTCAATGTCAAAATATGTTTTCCCTTTTTGCTGATCTGGAGCTGAGTTGTTTTTTTGTTTTTTGTATGTGACTGCTGGGTTAGGTCTCAGTTCTACTTTTAGAAATAGCACATCCTTAGTTGCCCGGTAATAATGTACTGCAATTTAAATGACTGTTATCTATTTTATATTTATATTGTAAAATGTAATTCAATCCTGTGATGGAAAAGCTGAACTTTCAGGGGTCATTACTCCAGTCTTCAGGGTCTCATTTCCTCTCATTATATTCTCAGGATTCTTTGATGATAAAGAAAGTTCTTAAAGAACAGAATTGATTTGAATTAGAAATATTTTGTAACATTCTAGGCCAAAATGTTTGCACTGTCACTTCTTCACTGTCACTTCTTCACTTCACTTTACTTTACTTTTCAGTATTGCAAAGTAAGCAGAACTGCAGAGTCAACCAAGGAAGTAGCTTTTAACAAATTGAAATAGACAAAAGAGAAATTTAACAAGTAAAGATTAACTTGAGATGGTAATATAATGAGCGTAAGTTTAGTAATTTAGACAGACAAAGCCTCTCGTAATCTGGCAGACAGACACATAATGTTCCCCTAATGGGATGGGGACATTTTCATCCGGTAAATGATCAGATGTGTTGTTTATCAGTGTCATGTTGTGGTAAAAGCTCTCCCGGATTGTGTATTTTGTGCATTCTGTCAGAAAGTGCAGCTGTCTGGATTTTGCTTTGATCGCAGTAGTGCAACTGGACACAACCATTCCTTCCGAAGCCGCCATGTTGTTCTTTGTCAGACGGTTTCTATAGCAATGTTGTGTCCACTCAGTCTTAGTTAGTTGTTTATCTTTCACTATGTACACAGTGTAGTGTCTTTTTCGGCTCAGACAGCATTGTATTTTGTGCTTGTGCTTTGTTGTTGTGTTTGAGTGCTGATTGGGTTTAATTTAATTAGTCTGACAGTATTGTTCTGGTCTAGAGGATCAGTTTGATGGGGGTTATTAGAAGAGTTGTTGAGATGTTTATCTCTGTTTTTCTCAATCTCTTCTCTCTCTTTAAATAACTGTGTATTCCTCACTGTAATACTTACAGTGTTGAAAGGGAGATTTAAGAAAACAGCCTGGCTTTCTGAGGGCTCCAGAACGAATATCAATAGAAAGAATATATACCTTCATCTTTTCCTCCTCATCTCCCCCTGCTCTGGAGAGACGAACAGGGCAGCGTGCGATCGGCTTACCTGAGAGAGATGGATGAGGTGACGAGGGAGTGGAGGGAGGCAGCCGAGAAAGAGGAGTAGAGACGACCTCCCAGGAGAGAGACGGATGGAGAGATTTGGACTGAAGGATGATGGCGGAGGAGGGGCCCACTTACACCTCTCTTAAGTGCGATGATTACGTTAAAACACCATCGGGCTGTCTAAAGTTTCACATCATCAGCTTGACAAGATCAGAGAAATGCGAATCGCGGCATGCTCATCTGTCAGTGGTTGGATGTTTTCAGGAGACAGTCCCCCTCTACCGCAAAGACGCACCTTTATTTTCCTCCGTCGTAAATGATAAATGAAGAAAATATTTCCTGTTAACCTATGATTAAATGCTCAAGGAGTCGGATCTCTCATCATTTGCACCATATTTTCATTTTTCCTGATGAAAACACAAGCTATGACCATACTCACTTGTTCCATTTGTTTCTGTGGCAGATTTCAGAATAGTGCAAATATGTTTTATAATGTTTATTTAGTAAGTTATCCTAATATCTTTCTGTCAGTGAAGTGCTGTCCCTCGCCTTCCAGGGAAGGTCGTCAGAGCTTCATAGATCTCTGCCATTTCCTTATAATGTTCATCATGTTTAGATGTGATGAAGAACAAACTCCTTTTGCTGTCTTGGATTTGCATTATTTTTAATGATTTGTCCAAGTTTATAAAAGTCATTGTCTTCTGTTGACTAATATTTGGCAAGTTATCGTTTCTTGGGATCTAGTTCCTTGCTTTCAAAAACTTCATCATACCTGGTCAGGTTTTATACTGTGGGAAATAACTGTCACAAGTTTTGTGTAAATGTTAGAGGGTACAAATATTTGTAGCTCAGTGTGAAAAATATAAAGGGAAGTCAACATATTGGGCCCTATCTTGCACCCAGCGCAATTGACTTTGTACACCGACGCATGTGTCATTCCTATTTTGCACCTGCGCAAAGCGCGCTTTTCCCTCCACAGAAGCACGTCGCTAAACTAGTGAATGAACTTGCGCTCCCTGGGCGGTTCAGCGCAAAAAAGGAGGCGTGTTCCGGCGCAAACAATCCCTGGTGCTATTTTGCTGTTCCATTAAACAATTGCGCCACTGACCAGAAAAAACCTAGTCTAAAGTCAGTGGCGCGTTGCGCGTTGTTCATTATGCTATTTTAAGGGCGCATGCTTGACCATAATGTATATAGCGTGAACAACGCGCATACACTTTGCTCATGTAATCTACACAGATGCAACAGTTATTTTTGCAAATCATAAATTGTTACACTATGAAAATATTAACACATGAGATGACGGAAATCATTGTGGTGTGCCACGAAGATGTGAAAAAATAGGCATAAATCTAGCTTACAAATTATTCAGGCTAATTGTAGTAATTAAGGATCAGACCTGTTTGAGGTCATATATGTATATAAGGACATCTGACAAATTGGTTTGTCCGTCAAGAACCAGGAAAAAAAATCGATGAAACAATTGTGGCTATTTCCTCCCACGCCTGTTTAACCGACGCTATTTTGGGTGGGTTTCTCCCATCCCCATATAACACAACTTCTCTGTCTTTCACTGCTCTTACAAGAACATCAGTCTCCTCGGCTGTGAACCGCTCCTGGCGTGCGCCTGGTAAATACGCCATAATAATAGCAATCCATAATGGAACTTGCGCAACTGCTTTTAAAGGGAATGTTGGATGACGCTCTGATTGGTTTATTTCACGTTACGCCCAAACCACACCTATGAATAATGAAGCTACTTCAGACCAACCCACTTTAGATTTGCGCCGGGCGCAAGAGCCATTTATCCCGCCGGGAAAATAGCAACAGCGCCGAGACCCGCCCACAAACTTACTTGCGCTTCGCGCTTTGACACTTGCGTTTCAGATCGTTAAAATAGGGCCCCTGGACAGAAAAAAAACCTTTAGTTTAGGACTAGTTAGAGTATCACTATTAACTGTTTTTAGCTACTACTTTTGCCTCAATAAATGACTAATTTGCTGCTTATTAATAGCTAGTAAGGTATGGTGTAGGATTAAGGGATTTAAAATATAGTCATGCAGAATAAGGCATTGTTATGTGCTTTATAAATACTAATAACCAGCCAATATACTAGTAATGCTAATGAGCTACTACAACAGGTGATGAACACAACCCTTCACAACAGCATAACCCACACCTAAAAACTAAAAAATGATTTTACTGTCATGATGGCAGGTTGGTCATGGTTCTGTGCAGACTCCGAGATGAAAGACTGCAGGTGCTCCTGTGCCTCAGCCCAGCTTTAATATTTATTTAAGATGCATTTAATTCCTCCACATTTGCTCTCTAACTTCAGTCATTTATCATCGTTTATGGATTTTGTAATTGTTTATCAATAAAATGGACCTATTGGCAGAGCGGTTTGTGGCGTGGCCTGCTGTGCATGTGTACGCTCTTTCTTTTTCTTCTTTCTCTCTGACGTTTGGCTTGCATGTTGATGAATGCTCGGAGGAGAACGGTTCCTACAGGTCCAGACAACAGAACCAATCACTCTGGACTGTAAACATGGAACTGCAAGCCAAACACAGACCACTAACTCAGCACTTGACAAAGTCTTTCAGCAGCATCATACACTGCAATAGCAAACATCTGTCCAGCCCACTTAACCAAGGCCAAGTAAGTCTTGACATATTCCCAACCAATAGTGTAGATTTGGCCTCCGAGGCTGAGCTTAGTTTTCTGCATAAAGAGGCTTAATGTGGACCAGTATTTGTGACCATTTTTATGGTCAAACTTGATGGTTTTTATTTTTATTTTTACCTTTAATGATGTTCTTGCTTATATTTGATGGTCATATGCTCCTTTGGCGGAGGGAGAGATATATAAGAGAGTAGCGACTACTGTACTGTAGTAAATTTGGGTGGAAATAAAAGGATTTCAAAAAGGGAGTAGAGATATTTTATGAAGTGGCAGCAGATGCATCAAGTTCACGAGAATTTTTCACTAACAGTGCAGTCAGAGAGTAGTCTACCTGACTCACTGTACTGGTATGCAGGGTGACCAGATTGTTTAAGTTTCAAACCAGGGCACAAAAAAAGTGTATTTTTTAACTTTTTATAATACATTCATTTGTGTAAGATTTGGTGAATTTACTGTGATGTAAATGTGATGAATAAGTATGTTAACACTTTACTGGCAGTGTGTTTAGGATGACAGAGCTGCAAGTAAGTGTTTGAAGTTGTTGTGGCAACGATATATATTGCAAGCTGATTCGCTGAAAAAAAAAAATCCTCTGAAATGAATATTATCAGCAAATCAAATGTTCTGTCAAATCAAACTACAAATATAAAACTGAAAATGTTATAATCATTCTTATTGCATTATACTTGGAAAAGCAACACCACAGCTATAACGATAACTATACAGTGGTATCATTTTCAGGATATTTTTTCCCAGCTGATTAGCAGTACAAAAAAAACATTGACTGCTAATCAGAATCCACCGACTTTAACAAGCTTGAGTATTTAAAGTGGCAGAAGAACGTTATTGTCCTTTGGCGTGGACGCTCATGTAGTTACTGATATAGTTATACTTATTGTTCTTAGTGTGAATGGGCCTTAACGCAGTAATGGAACTGAAAAATTCTGACAGATTCTTTATGATCTTTATGGTTGACACATTAAAAATTCATAATAGTAATTTTTTCTGCATTATTGCTTTGTTAGTCACTGAATGCAGAAAATTAACATTAGCACCCACAATATGATATCTAACAAAAGGTTTCCAGGAAAAGAAAGTCACAAGTGTTGTTTTTTTTTTTTTTTTTAAGTTGGTTAGAGTCTCAGGAGAATGTCAGTCGAATCAGATGTTTTGAAATGAACTGCTCTGGAATCCCAGAGAGCTTCTCTCTCACCTGACAACAAGCCGTCCACCATAGTTTGTGGTGCCTCTCTCTGAGAACACAGAGCAAAGAGTGAAAGAGGAATAAAGGATAAGTCATAACAGCAGAGGTGGGTAGTAACGAGTTACATTTACTTCGTTACATTTACTTGAGTAATTTTTCTGGGTAACTAATACTTTTCGGAGTATATTTAAAGATGGGTACTTTATACTCTTACTTGAGTAAATTTTTTGGGAAAAATCTGTACTTTTACTTCGTTACTGTGGGCGACGCTCCTCTCGTTACTTTATTTTAATGCAATAAATGTTAGAAATGCTTAAGTTTATTCCAAACGCGCCATCTACTTTTCTCTGGGCAATGAGCGATGCCCATTCGCTTATGATTCATTCTTTTGAGTCAATTCTGTTCAAAGGCTTGATCAAACCAATTGGCAAACGAGTGAATTGGTTCATGAATCAGTTTGAATGAGTCGTTCAGTTCCCTGCTGCACGCGCTGAGCGTCTGAAGCGGTTCACTTTAGAGTCGTAACGTTTAAGATCATCAGCAGCGTTGAAAACGTGGATATGGAACTGCACTGAATTGAAAGCAAATCTGCAAAGGCTATTGTTTGCTTGTGATGGAGATCCTTATTAGATGAGCACCGCGTGTGCTGTCTACTGTTTAACAGGTAGGCTAATAACTTGGGCTACATTCGATTACAGTACACGATACCACTGTGACATTAGTTTGTTGTACGTGTGTGGCTTATAACAGAGGGGAGTCAAGTTGAATGCAGCTTCCAAAAGACAAAAAATAGCAGATTAAAATTTTATTAATTTTAATACAATCACAACGGTGCGAGTACGTTCAGCAAGTGATATCATCAGCTGTTAAATTCAGATCTGTGATCGCTTGCTGGCGCTGAGCCAGAGACAGACGCGTTTTTACAGCGCTGCGCATTATAACCAATCACACACGATTCTTTTGAATGCAATGCCCAATCAGAGGTGTTCCGACGAGTCATCGCTGAAATGTCGGTGCTTCCTTCACTCGCTCACTGACTGAATACCTCTTTCTGGCGAATTCTCTCGTCAGAAACAACAAAGTGCAGATGTGTGCACGAATCTATAATTAAGATATTGATTTCACAGTGTTAACAGTTTCAGTGATTTTAATGGGAGTTTCTGAGAGTGATTGAAATCTACACTGTCAGTGAAAATCATCTTTCTGAACAATAAAAGATTAGTAGCAATATTTATATCACATTAACTTTCAATGTTAAATTCACATTTAATATAAAGTCAGTCGTATTAAAAATATGTTATGGCATGAAACCTGATACTTAAGTAAACAGACAGGGTTTTATAATAAATTGGAGTAAAGGCTGATGAAATATATACATGTATACACACACACATACATTACATACATTTTATCTATATATCTAAATAAAAAAAAAGCTCCGTATATATGACCCAAAGTAACTAGTAACTAACTACTTGAGTAGATTTTTTATCCGATACTCTTTTACTCTTACTCAAGTAACTATTCAAGACTAGTACTTTTACTTTTACTTGAGTAAATATTTCTAGAATTACTTTTACTTTTACTTGAGTAAAGTTTTTGGGTACTCTACCCACCTCTGCATAACAGAAACCAGAACTAAACTCTCTTTGTTCTTTGCGCTTTTTTCATTCACGAAGAGTGCGGGTGGGTTCTTGAGTGTTTACGAGTCTTTGTTGTCAGGGACAACGAGGCCAGTGGCCGACAGATCTCACTGACATTAACCCAGGCAGAAATGCCAGCCACAAAGTCTCCAAACATAACAAACCAAGCAGAAACAGCTGTACCGCACTCTTACAGCCTCTTTGCCTAGGTCCAGAAACATCACTAACGCACTTCTGACCATTACAGAGTCTGCGTAAACCAACCACAGCCCGAAGAACCTCCTAATGAACTGTGCGAGCCAAACTCAAGACAGTCGACACGTTTTTAGAGACCCTAGTCCAAAAAGACCATCATATGATTAGAACGGTGGGTTCAAGGAAGTGTTTGAGTCTCAATTGAACTGTTTTGGTGATTAGTTTTTAATTAGGCGTTTATTCAACATGACATTTTTTCCTCTTTGACTAGTTGCAAAGTCATTTGGAAACCCTAGTGAGTGTAACAGTTTTCCATTTAACAGCATGCATGCTGAATTAGTCCAGTCATCCATCCATGGCCCATTGCATCTAGCCTCATCTTCTGTACAACATTAGGTGTTTCTAAGGTGAAAGATGTTGCAAGGCCAGATTTGTTCACTTGGGTGAGATAGTATATGAAGCAGTGCTTGTCAACAGATTCGTCACTCTGTAGATTAAGCATCTGCTAAGCAACCATGCAACCAATAAAAGATTCTCTTCTTGTTGGTCGGCGCAATGTGTAGTCTTGACAGGGACCAGACCTTTCTGGCTTTCTTTGAACAATAGTAAAGGACTGTCCAATAAAGTCATGAATGTTGCTGGTGTCTTGAAGTAGGGTGGAGTGCACGCAAGAGATGGAGACAGGCCACTTTTTAGAGCTCTTTACGACCCCCTGGAGACCCTTGATTATGCCGTGCCAGGGCAGAGGGCATCCAGAGAGCAAACCCAGGCCCCTTCCCTAACCTCAAAGGTTCAGCCCTACTGCAGTTACAAGACTTCAGAGAGCATGGCCATCATCGCAAATCCTCAGTCATGTATCCTGGATTGTGTTTGTGTTTAGGACAAACAAACCACACCTACAATACTAACCTATAGACCACAACAGTGACAAGCTTCTTTTTCAGTGTCTTTCTTTTCAAGTGTATTTCCCATGTATATGTATATTTTTTTATCTTGAACTAAATCAAACAGATGATTTGCAGCATTCAAAAATGTGATTTGTCACAAAAACTACAAAGGTACCAAAATTAATGATCCAAAATAACTACAAAAATTAATCAGTTAACCAAAATGATCTACCAGTCTGTCAAGTATTTGTAGAAGTAATATATAAGTGCAGAGCTATTGTGGCACAGTTTCAACAATTTCGGTGGTAACGGTGAATACTTCTCTGTTTGGCAATTAAGTGCCATTTCTAAACACTTAATCTGAAGTTGTGGTTTTCACAAAGCCATTTAGCAAACTCAAAGCTTATGGCAGGTCTGACCGGAAAGTTTTGTTCATGTTAAAAATCAATTTCTTTTCTTAACTTTTGAATCTGCACTATTGCATTTCATTTTAATGTAAGTAACTGTAGCTGTGCTGCTTCATGCATCCTGATGCTATAAAATCTGTGAGAGCAGATTTCAGAGAGCTTGCTTCCTTCTGTGTTTATAAACAGATGTCAATGTCATCTCTTACAGCTTGTGACAGTTTAGACAGCAGAGAACAGCCAAGAACAGACTGAGTGTTAATTGAAGGAGGACTATATTACTGTGTCCAAAAGTAAAAGACCGTCCTGCCTGACTGAAGTAAGTGATTACATTCAACATTTACTGGCAAACCCAATCTGAGTCTTATGCACTCTTTCCACGCACCACCTCAGTTGTTTCATAGAAGCTCTGAAACACTAATTACTTGACTGTTTAGTTAAAAAAAGACATAACTATCCTGTTACAGGGAGCTAGAGAGGAAGAGAAAGGAATGGGAAGGAGGAAGGTAGGATACGGAGAGAGTTAGCGAGGGGAAAAAAGGGTGTTTGTCAGGAAATTTATTCCACATGTAGTCGTGCAGGACTGTGCAGTCATGCGGAGTGCACCCCATTGAGCTGCGGTGGTCAGGGAACCCTGCTATTAATCTGAAGAGGTGACGGGTCGAACCACTTCCGTATCAGGGGGCGAGTGTGAGGTCCATAACAGAAGCAGGGAAAGGGAGCATTCTGGATATGCTCACCACCAACATCAGAGAGAAAAAACCTTTATATATATATATATATAAATCTATTGATCTAAAATAGGACAATTGAGTATAGAGTGAGTATAGAGGGAAAATTGGTTAGGTTAATACTTATTGGGTGAGTTCTTGAATTGGGAAGGACAGAAACTTTACATGAAAAGCTCAGCATTGGCGTGGTATAGTTTTATGATGTCAGGTTATTTTACTTAATCTAAACTGAAAAAAGAAAAGGAGAAGAAAAATAATCAGTATTTTTGCTTTGTTTTCAAGAAGCACATTCATAAAACAAGACACATTTAAGTTGTATGAAATGCTAAGATTGTGTAAGATACTTCAGTGATGTATCTTAAAATGTATTTATTGTTATTATTATTATTTACATTACACATTTTTTTACTTAGTATTTCTGTCTTAATTTCCAGTACAAATATCTAAAAATGATTGAATTAAGATAAATTTACTTGAGAAGCAAAAGGACTCAAGGTATTAAGTCTTGATTCTTGAAATGTATTACAATTTAGTTCATTTTTGCTTAAAACAATAAAAAACAGAAATAATTCTGCAAATGGGGTAATACATTTTTTTTAGTCAAAGGGAAAATAAAAGCCCATTGGAAGATATTAGTTTTTCTTGTTTTAAGCAAAAGCTAACACAATTTTAATATTCAGAAAACAGCGTTTAATATCTTAAATAATTTTGCTTCTCAAGTAAATGCACTGTATGGTGATTTAAGAATGTGTGTGTGTGTGTGTGTGTGTGTGTGTGTGTGTGTATATATATATATATATATATATATTGTGACGAGTCAGCTGCCTCCTCCCTGATTGTCACCGGCACCCCGTCCTAAATCGCCGCCCTTCACCAGGCTCCCGACTGGAGTGGGTGTGTGAGAGGAGGGGCGCTGGACGATTCAGGGCTGGCGGCGTGTGATGGGGCACACCTGAAGGAAGTGGAGCCTCATTACCGCCGCTGGTTAAAAGCCCAACGCGCCTCTCCTCAGGAGACCGGTCTCTTCCCCGTGCATGCACCCTGGTGTCCTCGTGGGTCCAGGAAGGGTGCGTTGAGGGACTCCCGCGCCACCAAGACGTGAGCTGCCGGACCCGCGATCCGGATGGGAACCGCACCCGTATACACGGCCGACGGGCCAGGATGCCGGGCCGTCCATCCCCTACCAGCGCCGCGGCCAACGAGAGAGACGCGGCCGCTAGGAGAAGCCGCCGCCCCTCGCGCCCCGGACCTAGGAGGGGGAGCGCGTGCGGCCGCCGGACTCCGCCCCTTGCCTGGACCCTTCCTTGATGAACACTGCCCGACCTACACAAATCCCGCAGCACAACGAGGACACCAGATTCCCTGTTATTTTGGACACTTTCCCCCTTTTGGCCACTTTTATTCCCTTTGTTTTATGATTTCTGTTAATAAAAGCCTCTCCGAGGCCTGACGCCACGCCCACTGTGTCTGTCTTGTGCTCCTCCCGTGACACTGGTGGAGAATGCGGGCAGGCGGAGCCTAGACAGCGCAGTTGGGAAACGTCTGGTGACGTCACTCCCTCTCGCTTGCAAGCGTTCGTGAGAACCCAGACTGGGACGGAGGAAAACTGGGGACAGCCTCCCAGCCACAAAAAGGGTAAGTGACTTCTGTTATTGTCATTTTACCCTGTGGTTGGTTGAGGCTGTCACTAAAACCCGGTCTCTCTGTCCCTGTTCCGGTGCGCTGCGAGAGGGAGGACCGCCCGGAGAGGAATCCCCGCCCACTCCGACCGTTTGGAGCCTGGTTGAGGATGGTAGCACTCCCGTGTGGGCGGCGCCCTGATGACGGGGATGTCGCTTGGGAGGGGGAATGTGACGAGTCAGCTGCCTCCTCCCTGATTGTCACCGGCACCCCGTCCTAAATCGCCGCCCTTCACCAGGCTCCCGACTGGAGTGGGTGTGTGAGAGGAGGGGCGCTGGACGATTCAGGGCTGGCGGCGTGTGATGGGGCACACCTGAAGGAAGTGGAGCCTCATTACCGCCGCTGGTTAAAAGCCCAACGCGCCTCTCCTCAGGAGACCGGTCTCTTCCCCGTGCATGCACCCTGGTGTCCTCGTGGGTCCAGGAAGGGTGCGTTGAGGGACTCCCGCGCCACCAAGACGTGAGCTGCCGGACCCGCGATCCGGATGGGAACCGCACCCGTATACACGGCCGACGGGCCAGGATGCCGGGCCGTCCATCCCCTACCAGCGCCGCGGCCAACGAGAGAGACGCGGCCGCTAGGAGAAGCCGCCGCCCCTCGCGCCCCGGACCTAGGAGGGGGAGCGCGTGCGGCCGCCGGACTCCGCCCCTTGCCTGGACCCTTCCTTGATGAACACTGCCCGACCTACACAAATCCCGCAGCACAACGAGGACACCAGATTCCCTGTTATTTTGGACACTTTCCCCCTTTTGGCCACTTTTATTCCCTTTGTTTTATGATTTCTGTTAATAAAAGCCTCTCCGAGGCCTGACGCCACGCCCACTGTGTCTGTCTTGTGCTCCTCCCGTGACAATATATATATATAATGGAGGACAAGACAAAAAATTCTAAGTAAGAAAATCTTTTTTTTTTTTTTTTTATAAATTTGCCAATTTTGCTAACAAAATTGAGTTATTTAAAGTTTATTCTTAAAATAAGAAAACCAATTTTGCTAGAAATTAATCTTGTTTTAAGAATGTTTGGACATTTTCAGCTTTTTTTTATTTTATTTTTTTAGCCTGTGAAAGTACTTTTTAGATTTTAATAGAAATAAGTGAAAAGAGCTTGTGCCTTTGAAGAGAGTCTGTGTATTTGTGAACTTTAGCATTTGACAAAAACAGGGCATTGCAGCCTCACAGCACAAGCAGACGAACATTTTAAGCCAGAAAGAAGAAAAAGATAAAAGCAAGCAAACACTTCTGACAGAATGCAGCGATAGTCGGGCGGAAATGCTTTACGACTGGGAGTCATTCGTTTGGTTAGTGTCTCTGGCATGCAAACCGCAGAAGCAGGGCCTTTTACAGGACAAGAAACATGTTCACTGCTACGGACACACACACACACACACGTGCTCATAACCCCCATTACTATGGTCCATGCTTAAAAACACATTCAACTTCAAACACATTTCACTGAGTTTTTAATGAGATATTTATCTTGATGGTGATCTTGGATTTTAGGAATGGCACATATTTCAGGGGTCACCGTGATGTCATCCACACGTCCAGACAGAAGATGGTGGTGATTGGGTGAAAGAGTCAGCTCGCAGGTGCTCTGCTTATCCAATCAGGCGCTGTGAAGCTGAATTATGTGAAATTTTCGAATCAATCATAAAATCTCGTGCGTTTCTCTTTGGACACCTACAGGGTCAACAGCGGCTTGGCTTTTGGCCATTGAGAAGAAAGCTGGAAAAGTACTTTTGTGTGATTATGAAGTCATTGCATAGAACCGTATCATCAGATCTTGAACGTAGTTCATCTGGATTTGCTGAATGCGAGACATGCAAGTTTTTGATCATTTTAACAATTGATCAAATATTAATCAAAATGCATGGCCTTATTTTGCATTAGAGGAAAACGTGTCTGTTTAACCAAAGAGCTGCTTTTGGCCAGGCCGAGCAGATCTGTATTTAATTTAGAATTCCTCTGTGCTACAGACAATACAAGGGGAAAAAAAAGGCTACAGGCAAATGTTTGAGTGAGCAACATTCTTGTTTTTTGAGCGTTTCTAGTATGCCATTAACCCACTTTATCAGAGCCCAATGGGAGAGCTGAAAACAGTTTTTTGTTTATTAGGAGATCATCCGGCTGTAAACACACAGCGCAGTATTTGCCTAGACAGCTGTGAGTGGAACTGCTGTGTTATTTATAACTGTGCTGGAATTCATTGAGATTAATTAGAGACTGATTCACTGAATCAGATATTAGCAGATTGATTCTCTTTATGATTGAGCATTTCCAATATTCACTATTACTGACTGTTATAATATTGTGAAATGTACTTCCTGTAATGACAAAGATGAATATTCATCAGCCAATACCCCAGTCTTCAGTGTCACATGATCATTAAGAAATCCTTTAAATATGAAAAACACATTTCTTAGTCATATTTCTTATCAATTCTGAAACAGGTGTGCTGTAGTTGTTCTTTGTTGAACAGAAAATTCAAAAGAACAGCATTTATTTAAAACTGAAATCTATCAAAGTGAAGTAATATTATAAATGTCTTTTGCATATCCATGCTGAATCAAAGTATTAAAAAAAAAAAAAAGTGTTCATTTTAAGAGGCAGTCTCAAAATGGGTAATAGTTTGTATTTTTAGGCTCAGAGTGTAGAGTTGCCAGCACCAGTGGAGTAAAAAAAAAAAAAAAAAGTATTTTTAGAGAAAAACAGGAAACTATTTTTCTATTACATATTCCAATTGGGAATTAAATACATTTGTGGTTGGTGACAATTGACCACATAAATGAAAATAATTTTAATCTAACACTAAAGTGTTGCATACTGTTAAACATATCCATTTGTCTAACCTCGCAACAACCAATAAAAGGTGAATGTGTTTCACATCCATCTTTTGCGATCTGTTTCCCATTCTAAACTTAAATGATTTAAATCCAATCGCTGAATTCCTGACGCATTCTCAGATGTCTGGGTGTAAAATGCAACGCTTTTCATACTGATTTAATATGAAAGCCAATTTTATTCCCTTAAATACAGAATGATTCTGCTATATTCAGGGCGGCTGTAACAACCCAAGGTCGAAGGTTGTCCAGGACACACACTCGAAGACATCTTACAGATGCTGTGTCGTGCATCACTTTTTCTCTTTCACACTGTCTGTAATGTTATCCAGGACAACTGCATATATCAGAGTTTGATGCCTTCCAGACGCAACACTAATGTGTGCACCCTCAGCCAGCGTAATGAAACCAGCAGCAGGCTGAAACGATATTTATAGGAAGTGTGGATAGATTTCACATCTGGAAATGAAAACCCTGCCCTAGATAGTATATGCTAGTTATTGATACAGTAGATGTTGAATTGATAGTTAACTTGGTTTTGGGTGCGCTATACCATCCAAAACAAAGAAGCTTGAGAACCTGAACGAAAAGTATCAGCGATTAATTTATTCACAATACTTTTTGTTTAGGCAGGAGGGGGAGTACTTCTGATTCACAAATAACTCACACTGACCTCTGTGGCTGTCTTTTGCTCAATTGAATCACTCTGTCAGTAGCTGTGCGGTTCCAAAGAGGCCAGACTATTCTCATCATTTCCCTCAACTGCCGTTCCCTCGGCCCTGACCCATGCAAACAAGTCTGAATCACAGGGACCTAATTAAGTCCCCCCTTTTTTTTCTTCTTCACTGCTTCCCTCTGTTTTGGCATAAAGAAAACAATTGCATGCATTAGAGTTTTCCCTTTCATCAGTCCAAACACCCTGGAATGTGACCCCCATTAAATTCATTTCAATTACACTCAGCATCAGCAAGCGTTCAGGAGGAATATGTGTAATTTCACAGAGTGGATGTGTGTCTGACAGGTTTCTCTGAGTGGAAAATAAGCACCTCAGGCCAACCGACGTTCAGTGACTGTTGTTTTAATCAGCACTCGCTCGGTATGACTGTGTCCTAAACTGTTGGACTTACTTGACAACATATTGGATGTAAAAACTAACATTTTTGCAAGAACAGTTTCTGAATAGATTTTTGACACTAGTTTTGCTATACTAGGAAACCTAAGGTTTGCCGAGTCCTTTGGGTCGAAATGCAGCCAAAGTGAAACGGTGAAGGTACGACTAGTTTATTTTCCTGAATACTTGTGTCTCCCTTAATCTACTGTGGTCTTAGCTCAAACTCAGGTAGCCTGTACATAAAACCCAACAGTCCATAACTATGCTAATCTGAACGCTTCACTGGTTTTTAATGAAGCCCATTAAACATGTGTTCTGGGGGTCCTTCAGCACGGTGTTTTAGGGCCCAGCGGCAGGGGGTTTAGTGGCTGATGCGTCCCCAGGCAGCCACGCTGATCAACACAGCAGTTTTATGGGACTGGAGTTTTAGAGAGTGTACAGAAGAAAGACGTGTCGGCCGTAGCTGTGAAGCTGTAAATTGTGACGTCCCATTAGTTCAATGAGGGTGATCAAATGCAATAGCAAAACTGCATAAAATGATTAACTTGTTCTGTATTTTTGTCTTGTATTCATTACATTACAAAAATCGAAGCATTCTTAAAACAAGATAAAGGTAAGAAACATTTAGACACACATGAAACAGAGTAGCAGACATCTGAGAAGAACCAAAAGAAACTTGAAACAAAAGAAAATGGAAAGCCATTGTTTTTTTCATCCTCACGCTGTAACTTTGACTTTCTTTCAAATTTTGAAAGAATGTGAATCCAAACGGGTGCCTCAGGCTTCAAAATGACAGGAAGGTGCCATAAACGTATTATAAAAGTGGTCTGTGGCTTATGGAAGAAATTTATACAGATTTGGAACGACATGAGGGTGAGTAAATAATGACAGAATTTTTATTTTGGGCTGAATTAATCCTTTAAGCATTGCAATATGTCTGCTGAATCAGTGCATATGCGCTTGGGAGTCAGATCAGTGCTGCCAACTGAAAAGATTAATGACTTTCAACCCAAGGTGTGAGGTACTTGCTTTGTTTTGACAAGAGTTGTGAATAATTGTGATAAATCAAATTATGCGTTCAAAACTTGTATCACCCAGTGTAAATGATCCATGCTTTCCACAGGAGGATTTTTCCAGGGAATAAATGAACTTTTAATAGCTGGCCTCTAGATGGCTCTGCACTAAGCGTAACTGAGTTCCAATAGTTTCAGGATCAATGTAGAATAAACACCCCCAATAACTGTGGAAGGATTGAGTGTTTGAGGATCTAATGAGAGCATCTGTGTTCTCTTTTCCTTTTTTAAAAATCCATGGTGATTAAGTTAAGAGAAGAGATCTTTTCATTGAATGCAGAGAGAGGAACAGATTTGAATGACTCTTGTAAATTATGCTTAATTAAGGTCAATTAGTCTCAACATGCATGACGCAGGATTCTAATTGCTGAAAATTCACCTGTAAATGTTCTCGGATAATAATGATCTGTGAAAAAGTAGGACGAAAGCAAGTAGCCAAACATGACAAACCTATTACTGTAGCTTACATGTCACTCATGAGAACTGCAAAGGAGGAAACAAGCAAGAGAACGAAAGAATGAAGGGCAAAGTGAGGGTATTCCAGGAGCATTTAGAGCCATTGGCCGTAATCATATAATTGTAGGATATCCTTTCCCTGAGCTCTACTGGTCTAGTGGATTGTGGGCCTCTTAATGACCCTTGACCTTTGTGATCCCTTGACCTTGAGAACGGGAGTTGAGGGAAACAGATTGGAGAAGATGTCAAATCTGCAGCATTTATCCGTCAGTACTGCATTTAACTCTGGAGCGAGGTGGTTACGACCAGATGCATGCTGGAGTGCTTGTGTTGTAGTGTGTGGATGTGAATCTGTTTCAGGGTTATCGGTCAAGTTTGGGTGAAACTGTCCCCGAATGAACTTATAGTATTTTGTTTAAACTTTACTAGTTCATGTGATTTATATTATTATGTATACAGTATCTCACATAGTATGCGTTTCTGTAAGGTGGCCAGATTTCTACAATGGAAGTGACATATTCTTAGAGAAAATCTCACTTGTGAAATAAATCTCTGAAGTAAAACAAGCAAAAAAACCTAGAACAATACACATTTGTATATATTTGTTAAATAATTACTATACTGCTAATGTAATTAATAATTATAAAGCTTACGGATCAAACTGATCATGCTACATTCAACCAAATATCATACTATAAAATAAATTAAATAGTAAATATTGCATATACCATAGCAGATCAAAACAATACTGCTGTATATAAAATGTGAATGTATTTAACATTTTCTAATTCTGTTTAATATTTTCATTTTCACGAACTGTGAGCATGTGGCCTTGTTTGCAGTAACATCGTTTAGACACTTCAGCTCTAGCTTTAATACTTGTACCCTTAGCAAAATGCTTTGTCATGTATTACCCAATATATGAACTCTTTTAAGAGTTGCTTTGGTTAGACATTGTCTGCCAAGAACATAAACATAAAACCAAATAAATGCAAGTGCTTTAATAAACCTAGTTCTTCGTCAAAGATCATTGGATCTGGCAAGTTTGTGTTCCCTGTTCCCATCCTAATGTGATGGAAATATTTGGGGAGATTCCGAGAACTTTCCTACGTCCATTCACCCAATGATCTGGGAATCCAAGCGAAATTGCAGGATGCTGTTTCACAGATGGAAATAAAGTGCAGAACTGTGAAGGGCAGATGCAAATTGAGAGACTTAAACCACCCTGAGTGTTGTCCTTGTTCGCTTTCATGCTCATGATGTGAAACAATTAGCAATACTGCATGTGACAGTGAAGTGTTTGTATTGAAATGAACATACAGTAGGTTGGTTTAGAGCTGGCACTCATGGGAATATTCTGTGTATTGTTTTTTACTGCTTTGTTAAAAGCTTTTTGGTGTTTCTGAATGAAGCAAACCAGCTCTTCGTGTTTTCAATCCAGTTTAATGCATTCTCCAATTCTCTTTTTTCTTTTGCGCATTCCTCGTTCTTAAACCAGTCTCCACAGAAAATCTCAATGCATTGGCAATTTGAAATAACCAGAGTACCTAGAACTGATCTATTGAATGTTCTAAGAACCCATTGTATCTAACTGCACAGAATTATTTAATTTACTTTGCAGTAAGTCACCTTTCCACTATTTCTGACGAAAACTGGACTGGTAGTTATTAATTTTCATGAATGACAGCTGCGTGAAGTTCCGACCATATCCTTATGAAGAATTTTTATTCTGATTTGAGCTTCAGGCAAGTTAATTTATTATTATTATTATTATTATTATTCAATTATTGCATTTCAGTCTTTCCAGTGAATGAGATTTCAAAGTGGGCGGGGCTATCGAGTGTCATTAAATGGAATAATATTAGAAGTTCTGCTCAGTTCATACTAAATTCAAAGATGTTCTATGCAGGTCTGTAATATATAGTACATATATTCCCAGACATACTACATTTTACTTTTCTTTTTTCTTTTCTTTTTTTTTTAAAAGGTCTGTATTCTCCTTGACCCCCATGGCCTTATGGGATAGCAAAGTTGCCACTAGTTGCATGCTTCTCAGGAATTTCAGCAGATTCTTTAATGTTTTGTGTTACCTGCTCTTTCATGAATACTGCATATTTGTCCTAATATATATCTGTTTTTTTGCATACTATATAGTAGGTAAGTAAGCATATTCAGATATGAGGATACTGTAGTAACTAATCAACAAAATGATCTTTACATTTAAGAGAGCTTTTATCACTTGCTGTCCATGACACGTTGTAACGATAAGTTTGGAATTATAGAACCTGATTTGAGTTCCATTTACAAAGGTTCTGTTGTCTTGTGTTGTCTCCATAGCACTGGTAATAGAGTTATAGTTACTGTAGGGGAACTTTATGGAGAATATATGCTCTGGATACAGGAATTATTCCTCATATTGACCACTCTTTTGTCAACTCTCATCTCGAGTTGGTCTTGTTTATGAGTGTTGTGTTTGGATGTCACCTTCACTGCTGACAGGTCTAACAGAGCGTCTGTGTATGGGAACTCACTACATCAAATGTTTCTTACAGAAGTAGATGGGCTAAAATGGCAGTTCTCTCTCTCTGTAATGTGACTAATGCGACAGCACTGACTAGCTCCAGAATCATCTTCGGCCAAACACTCTGGATGACACACGGGCTCCATGATGAGTGTTCGGGTAGATGCTGTTGTAAAACACAGATATATCTGTCTGAGATAGGCCAGGAGATGAATCCTCTTGTTAATTCATAAAATGCAGGGGATACACTGAGGTCTTTTTCTCACAGTCCATGTTTGGCTGCTTTCATTTATTATGTATTTTTTTTTACTTCTACTAAGGAAAACTGAGTGTGGAAAACAGAACTCATGTTCGGCGCTCCTCTTACCTCTTATGTCTCTTTCTCTCTCTCTCCCTTCCTACCCATTTAACAAAATAAATAATTGTTATCATCATATTTTTCACATTTGAAATGTTGTGTTTGTATTGGCTTATGTTTCTGGAAGCTGTGTGCAGTCAGGGTCATATTTTTCAAAGACGCATTTTTCAATTTAGCGAGCCAAAACAGCGAGCTGCAGTAGTTATGTTGACCAGCTTGGCCAGACCAACAAAATATGGTTAACAAATTGAAATAATATGGCACAGGTTCAAAAAATAGTTCCAGTTTGATAACTACAGGCCAATTTTGTTTTTCCAGCTAATTATAATGAAATACCATGCATAAGCAAGACCATTCTGGCACAAAGCTGGACCGTTTAAGGCATTTGAGTGTGTGCTGCAGACAAAAATATTTTCTTTTGACTATTAACAGAAGAAAATGGTGTTTAGGCAACCTAAAGAACTGTAATCAGCTTGTGTAATTTTCGGGCGCTCAGGTTAAAGTGAAGTTCAGTACCTAAACTAAAGCAATTACATCAGTCAGTATAAATAGTTTTGCATGGAAAATGAGAGAAAGGAGAGGGATATGATGCAAATAGATGTAACATCATTCAAAATAGTCCGAGAAACAGAGAGGTTGATTGATTCCTGTAATCTTAAATGATTTTCTTCATGAAAACATGTTCTCATGTGCTTCTCTCTGATGAATAGCAGACAAGAGGAGGGTGATCAACAGTATTTTGCTGTGGGGAGTAAAGAGATGAGACGGGATACAAACCGCTCTAAAAACAACAGAGCTAGCCCTTCCTCTCCCTGTACACAGACAACACTGTTTCATTCACGCTACTGTGTAAGACGCATTGCCTTCAGAAGTGGGAATACTGACCCTGCTCATTTTTACATGTGGAAAAGGTTAAAGTCACTCAGTGTTACTGTTGAACTGTTTTCTTCATTTAAAAAACGAGCAAACATTGCCAGGTTTATGTCAGACCCCAGTTTCGATGACCGTGCTGGATGTTTTTGTTTTCAGTGTGTGATTGTCTGTTAAAGCTGCACAATTTTTTTTTTCTTTAAATTGAATCCATTGGTTTTTTCATTAACGTTTTAAACCTTAAGTTGTAAATCTTAAATACTGGGTCATTCCATAGAGGACTCTCTGTTGTGATCACATGACCAGTTGAATGCTATACTCAAAACAAATGAGTGTATGTGGGAGTTGTTTATGTGTATCTTAGTAATATTGGGGTCAGTAAGATTATTTTTTTTCCTTTGAAAGAAATAAAAACTTTGAGAATCTGAACACTTCTGAAGGATCATGTGATGCTGAAGACTGGAGAAATGGCTGCTGAAAAATCATCTTTGCATCCCAGGAATAAATTACAGTAAAAGTTTAGTTTTAATGTATTTTAAACAAATAAATGCAAAAACGTTTTTTTTTTTTTTAATGGTAGTGGCTGTATAAATAAAGTATGTATGTGTGTCTGTTCAGCGGTGATTGTGTGTTGGTTGTCTGTGTGTGTGCTTGCGTGTGTTTGTGTTCTCTCACTTTATTGGTTGATTCTGGCTTATTATTGTCAGAGGTCAATTAGTAAAACCTCTTGCTGACCATCCCTCCCTCTGATTGATCTATACTGTGTAAACACACACACACACGCTCACACACACACTTCTGACAGGGGGCTTAGTACATGCCATTTTGCACTGACAAATTAGATTCTTACCACTGTGTATCCTTAACCTTTGCATACCAGTCAAGCACTCACTAGATCCCTAAGAGACATAATAAACACACACACACACACACACAAAGACTTCACAACCTGCAGTAGTTTCTGGTCTCTGGAGAATCTTGGAGTATAAAGCAGTAAACTATGTTAATCTACAAAACTATTAAGTAGCACAACTGTTGTCAACATTGATAATGATAAGGTATGCTTCTTGAGAACCAAATCTGCATATTAGAATGATATTAGAAGGATAATTACATTTTTAAATTATAATATAACATTTTTGCTATATTTTTTTTATTAAATAAATGCAGCCTTGGTGAGCATATAAGATGCTTTTCAAAAACATTAAAATATCTTACCTAGCTCAAACTTCTAAACAGTAGTAGGCCCATTTCTTGGCCACTGCTTTAGACTAATTAAAAAAATGTCTAATCCCAAGGCAAATTTATTTGTTTATTTACTTATGTTGCCCAATATCAGTGTAACAAAGTTCGTAGTCATGGGAAGGAGGCGGGAACTAGCAAACAAATAAAATAAAACTAATAATGAGATAAAGAGCTCCTCGTGGACGGCTGTCATGTACAAACAAAATCAAAACACAAAATAAAATCCAGGCCTGGTCCTCTCTCGTCCTTCACTGTTGTTACTCCTCCCTTTATCCTTCCGGAGCTCCTCCATGGGACTCGAGACCAATGAGTGGTGCAGGTGTCGATCATTTTCAATTACTCCACCGGCCTCGCTCTGTTCCCACGGCTCTCTGCCCCGCCCCACTCTTCACAATGAAAAAATTATATGTCTAGAATTTATGAGGTTTTTGATACGACATAGAAGTTGTGTTGCTGTTTGATCGGCACTTGTAATTTCCACAGTTTCCAATTTTGTGTGTTGCAGCAGTCAGACTGTGAAAAGTCCCTGGGCATGTCATTTAAGGTTAACAAACGGTCTAAGGCAAATTCCAAAATTCATGATGTAGGGGAGAAATATTTTGTTGGAAAACTACTGTGTTTACACTTTCAGAGAGTTGGTAAATTTCCTCTCAGTGGTGACCTATGAAATCTAAATATTATTTGCTTCTGCTTCATCATAATCCATCTTAGCAAGGTTCTTTTAGCTACCTGTCTGGCGGCTGACAAATAAACCTAAAAGAGCCGGTGCTTAGAAGTTTGAGAGTGACATATTTGACAGCCATTGTTCAAAAATTCAAAGGCTTCCTGTAAGCACCTACCAGATTCCTTTCTTCATGTTGAATTTGACTTATAGGAGGAAAAATGGCTAGCAAACATATTACCCAGGAAAACGACTTCTGAACAAAGCATCAAACGAGTTCTGTTTGAAATATGACTAAGGAATATTTTCACATGCTCCAGAATGCAGGAGTGCCAGACTCCAATTTTTTTGTGACCCGTTTCATAAATCTACCTACATGGACCGCTAAATTGAATTGTTGCTGCGGGGAACACCAAGAAACAAAACATCTGTGAGTATCAGTAGTTTTACTGAGTGTTTGTTATACCCAGTTATTAATTTTCCTAACTTCGTTCATTTTATGTAAATATATTCACAGTTTCCACATCTCAGTTTTACTCCATAACGGTGGAAATAACAGCAGTCCGGATCAGTGCGAGACATTGGCTGAAGACCGTTGAATTGTTACAGCACGTTTGGTTCTGCATTTGGTTTAACGTTACAACTAGGACTGTCAAATTTTAAGCCCAATATTGATATACGCGATTACTTGCGGCTAATTTGCACATGAGCTTGTTTGGATTTTAACTGAATTATTTGACATGCTGATGAATTAATATCAACTAATCTTATCAATGTTCACTTCTCAAGACCTGTGCATAGTAAGGAAAATTCCGTACAGAACTGACTTATTAACCGAGTATGGTTCATTCATTTTTCTTTTCTTTTTTTTTTAATTATGTATTATTGTATTATTTTAAGTAAGTTTAGCATTTATATACCAATTACATCTTTTTAACACTTTAACATAATATATTATTTTCGAAAACGTATTTGAGAAGAAACCGCCTTCTTGTAAATAGTGATATTAACTAAATCCACACCTTCGATTCTCATCCTCGTCATTTTCTCTCTGTTTGTCCTGTCTCAAATCATTGACACACTGATGGGCCGCATGTCCCTCCAGGTCAGACACGCTGCAGTGGGCCAATAATCTCTCCCAGATTAGCTCAGATTATAGTGTTTATTTTTCACAACTGCTGAGATATTAACTACCTAATCAGCCACAGCTGTGTCCGCCCTTCTTTCTGTTTACAAGAAAAATTAGCAGCACCTAATTACCTAACTGAGCTCAGATGCCAAGGCCTTAGTTTAGCAACTCGCTTCTAAAGAAGTAAGGAATTCTAAAGATGGGTTAGTATTCCTAAATACTTAACCAATTGCCTTGGAATGTTTTTCCACTCTGCTTTGCCAAATCCTCAGAATGAGCCCATGTTGAGATAAGGTCACTATGCACAGCATACTATCGCATCTATATTTACTTAACACGGGAAATGTGACTAAATTTGAGGGTTTATTACTGGGATGTTACAGTATCTTTCCTACAGCAACTTTAAAATGTCAAATTGTTTCCTGTATTATGTGTACATACCACCCAAATTGGGTACAGGACAACTTAAAGGGATAGGTCATCTATAAGTAAAGACTTTTCTTGAATTTTCATGTTGTTCCAAACAGTATGGCTTCTGTCGGACACAAAATCTAAACAATGAAAACCTAACGCACAATGATTTTCAGACAATGAAAGTCAGCGGGGTCTGATGGTGTTTTGAGCTTTAAACATTCTTCAGCATGTCTACTTTTGTGTTCTACAGTAGAAAGAAAATCACACAGGCTTAAAACGTTATGAGGTTGAGTAAATGATGACCACATTTTCAGATGTTAGATGTTAAATAAGATTAAAAATGTTGCACTTATTATAACAAACATCACTGTGGTGTCTTAAAGAGCTTATGGTTCAAATCCACAGATTCATGTTTCTTGATCAACTAATATTTGATCAGAAATGGAATCAATACATCAGCATCTTTTCCCAAGCCATGCTTTTTCATCATGAGTGCACAGGTTGTCTCGGGTGAGAAGGCGGAGATATTAAGAAGAAGAGACCTTCATGTTTCCACATGTAGCAGATCTGATATAGAAGCCAAGGGTAGATTTCACTGGGTAGCTGGACAGATGATCACTATCTTTGATGTTTAACTTTTGCCAAGCCTTGGCTCTTTTAGCTGTCTGTCTACCGAGCCAAGCGCATATTGTGTTTTTTTTTTTTTTGCTCCATTTTGGAGGCTGAGTACTCAAGGACCACTGTTTTTGTGACTGTGCCAACATCTTACACAATATATTTTTTGTTGTTGATGGATGGAAACTGTAACCCATTGTATACATGTTTTTTCAGATCTCTGTAAAACCGGCCCTTTTTCACAATGGAAAGAAAACTGTTATCTGAGTGAAATATGTCTGTTGGTTTCAAGGATGTACTTGGCTGTTTTTTTTTTCCCTCAGAGGGAACCGCAGGGATGCAGTTTAATGAAGAACCCAGAGAGGAACAGATAGGTGAGAGGAAGTTTGAGAAATGTCTGAGTGGAGCAGTTTTGGTTGTTTATATCTGAGAATTATCATTTGAAGCTGCATAAAAATCTTGAGGTTTGTTTTAGTAATACTCTGGTTGGCACAGGGTATTTTGTCAGTAATTTTAATAAATGACAAGTTTGAGCACAAAATGAAACATAAGTTTATGCAAGCAGGAGCTCGTACAGTTTTGGCAGTGTTACAGTGGCCATGTACACACTTCAGCCTCTTCTGAGCACTTAATCCTGTTCTGCACACACAGAGTTCGGTTATTTACAGTGCTACGTGTCGTGACTCATTTGCTAATTTTGACACTAGTCTGTTTCCCTCCACTGTAGTTGCTTCCAACCGCTCTGCAGTCAAGGACTAACCGATACATTACAGTTCACAGAGAGCATGCTGTTTAAAGCAGCAGCTTAAAGAACATAAACACAGCATCTCTGTTGACGGGTGCTTATTAAAATTTTAATATGTCTCTTGTCAAAAACAACAAGTGGGTTCAATTGTTGACATACAAGATGGCTACTACTGTTACCACTCCTGTAATGTTTAAACACAGCGATTGATAATTTAGGGGATAGACTACTGTATGTACAGTAAACGTCACTGTAAAGCTTTGCAGAGTGTATGTGGTTAGTATGTCTTTTCTCAAATGCTAACAGTTATCCTTAAAATGTTGGTGCTCCTTAGGCGAAATTTAAATCATGTGATGTTTGATATCATATTGATGTCATAGTTTCTTTTCTTTGGCTGTGTGTAATGCCACTGCAATGACAAACTAACTGGCATATGAATATGAGGTTCTGCTAAAAGCCAAGGAATACACAGTATATACACATGCATGTACAGTACGATGAGAAAATGCTGCCCCGTTGTTCAACTGTGAAATGTTTCGTACTTTTAAAATTGAATGCCGTACAACTTCCAGAAGATACATTTTACAATGTGTTGAGATCAAGTGTAATATTTAAACTTTTGTGTTTCCAAAAAAATTGGAGAAAGGGATTATTATGTGACTCACAGCTAAAGCAAAATATTATATTACTGGATTCCGGCCAGATCATAATCACAATGACTCAGTATTAAGTGATGTTCTGGTAGAGAGCCACCGACAGTCTTCTCTGAGTAGATGCAGAATACCACGCACACTTATTTAATCCAGTGTTTAGATAACATCCTTGGGAACGGGTTTTCAACAGACTGTTTGGCATTCATTTAGCATAGTTGGAGGGTTCCATAAATATGGAAGAAATTGTATTTATTGCTTAACATTCATTTGCGAAGCAATAGACCAGAAAGTTTTGTTTTAGTACTGCGTTTGCTCATTAAAGACCTTTAGTCGAGGTTATAAGATGTTAGAATTCAGTCTGTTAATGGGTGTTTCTCCAACTATGGGCACTTTTGGACTTTTTGAAATAAACTTTTGAAACGCACACTTATACTTCCACTAGTTTACTTGTCTGCAGACAGAGTCCAACAGAGTATATACACGCGTATTTCTACAACAGCATAATTTTCCACCACATATCAAATGGCGTTTTGTGTTTAATAACATTTTGTGGTGGGGACGACTGTGATGGAAACAACATTTCAATTTTATTTTAAATGGAATACCTGACGACTTTGTCTTGTAAGGCTTATTTCATAGCTAGCATTTTATGTATCCATAATAAACACTATTAAATTATTTACACACATTATTTGATCATTAAGTCTGATTGAAAATGCTATATTGATTTTTTGTCTACACAACACACTCAAACTTTTGAAAAACTTTAGTTGTCAAATTTTTGATTATAGGGGAATTAATGTAATATAATCAAGGGTGCACATAAGTAGTGCGCATGCATGACCAAAATAAAAAACGTAAAGGGTAAATAAGTTCAGACCACTCATAGGCCAATTTCACACTTTCATAGTTTCTATGCCTGAATGCAGGATATAATGTGTATGCTATAATTTTTATGCCGTAATAATGTTACATGCTATAGGACTATATTTAAAGCATACTTAATTCATGACAATATCCCAACAGAATACAACGGTGAAACCAAGACATTGTATATTTATTTCAATAAGCAAAAGTTCTAGAATTAGAGCAGAATTATACAATGTGAAACCAAGAAATCGTATATTGATTTAAATAAGCAAAAGTTCTAGAATTAGAGCATTATTGCAGTGGTTAATATGTTTCTGTTATATGTTTGGCAACATTATTTTAACCCTAATGCAATGAGTAGCTTTTCATTTATTAAACAACTATGTTGGAAGACATTCCTATATACATAATCCAGGATGACAACACTACAATTGAGAAAGAGTGATTCAGTGTATGCAGTCTAAAAATAAAAATTTAGGAAAAAAAAATCTCAGTAAAAATAGGGCACAATGTAGTGTATTAATTTTTTAGTACAGATATCCAAGTTTGTTAAAACACTAATGCACACTATAATCAAAGCTAAAGGTGGTCCAAATTAATTTCATTGTATAATCAGAGTATATATTTTTTAGAAAGCATCTGTGTATATATATTATTCAAATAAATGCTCATTTATGTGAGCAAGTACTGAATGTGTATTTCTGTTAATGACTATAAAAAATTTGAGTTTTATTTAATACTAAATGTTTATTTTAAAATAAAGTATTATTACACTTTATTTATTATTTTGTTTATTTTTATTTTTAAATCTCCAAATTCTATACAGAACAATGATATTATTTTTACTATTATTAATTATTTTATTATTTTATATTTATATATAAGAGGGCACACAGTGTGAGCACCAAAACTCGTGAGGTCTGTCACGAGGTGAGGTGCTCACATAATATAATTTTTCAGCAGTAAGCTGCCTCTATATTTCAGCTGAAAAAAGTTTGCATATTACTATCATTCATTTTTAGTGCATCCACACTGTTGACATGTTTACCTGTTGTAACGTATGTGTATACATGAAACAGTTCTTGAAACACTCAAACCCTCACTCGGGTAATGATTTCAGGCCTCCAAAACAGTTGTGAACAAAATTTTGCTGTATTGGATGAATGTTTTCAGTTTCCAAAATTTTGGTGCCTCACTAATGAAAATCATAAATACTGTAGCATTTTAAATGTAGCAAAGATAAATACCGAAGGCAGAAAAAAAGAAATCTATCTGTTTAAATTAAAATCATCCCCTGATTGAAAATGCCGAAAGCTGATGAAACACCCCTTTGTTATTTTTGGATCATCCAAATGTATGAAGTCACCAATATGTGTTGTGAAAGACAGGTAGAGTGATGTGGGGGTGTTTGATGGAGAGAGAGAGAGAAAATACTCCTCGGCTAAGATCTATGACCTAGTGAATCAGTGTTAGCAAAGGCTTGATCTGTTTACAGAAGGAGGAGTGTGGGAGATAAGAGAGACACAGATGAACGGCTATACAGCAGCTTCAGCCCTGAATCACAGAAGGGGGTGGACAAGAAATAACAGCCTCATTCAGATTGATAAGAAAAAGAAGAGCGGGAATGCTGACATCGCACTCCTTGTGTTGCTATAGCACTATTCAAGAGCTGCTTTCAGACCTATTTACAAATGACTTACATTTGAGCCAACAAATTAAGTTAGTGATTCAGTGTATATACAGGGCTTTTTCACCTCGGTAGTTGATGTTTATTTGCCCTTTCTGCTCGTGTGGGGGATCTGTAACATGAGATGCGTTTTTTGCCAATCACTGATCAAACTCTAGCAGAAGTGACCTGAGGTGAAAAGCTAGACTGTATCATTTGCCTTCTGTCTTTCTCTTGCCCTCAGTGTGTGCAGATTTGGGAAGGGTTCCATATCTTCACATGCTGTCGGACGGCTGCCAGAAAGGGCAATCGTTGTGCTACCTTTTCAGCAGCAGACATAAGTGATTAGCAGGTGAAGAATCGGCCATGTGCTTGGGGTCATGCTTCACTGGGCTGGAAATTTCCAAAGCAAACAATTGCACTAATAGCGGCTATCTTGAGGGAGTGGGTTGTATTGTGTCTGCAGTTTTCGATAAAGCAAATATACTCTTCACCTTATTCAAATAGAGCTGTCATGCAATCATCTGTATGGTTTCATTATTAAGGGAATTTATCATTTGAGTGGAAAAGTTAGAAAAAAATTTGCTCATTGTTTTGATTTGTATTAATGCCAGAGTGTTTGTTATGATTTGTTTAATTAAAAAAAAGTTTTTTGTTAGTTCGTGATACATATATACATATTGCGATATACATATTATATAAAACCAGGATTCACTCTCATTTATAATTGTAACATTTTTTGATAAATTTATCATGCATTTACACTAAAGAGCAGCGAGGCTGTGGCTATATTTCTTTTTTTGTTGCATGCAAAAAAATTACAAATTAATAAAACAACAAACAAAAAGTGCATAATATTTAAGGGCACCTATTATGCCCCTTTTTACAAGAAGCAATACTAATTTTGGGTGTCCCCAGAATGTGTCTGTGAAGTTTCAGCCCAAAATACCCAAACGATCATTTATTATAACAGCTGGAAAATGTCATTTTGGGGTGTGTCTAAAACAAAGAGCTGTTTTGGAGTGTATGGCTTTAAATGCAAATTATAGCTGCATATTCATCTCTAGAAGAGACTGTCGCTTATACGTCTCTTTGCATTGCATATCTACAGCAATAAACAGCCGGTAGAAGCAACATAACTGAGAGCGAGAGAACTGGTGTTGAGCCTTACATATGGGAAGCCAAATGCATGGAAAGTGGGACAAAACAGTGCGATGTTACAGAGTCAAATTAGAATCAAAACGGCTGGCCTAGTGAGACTTGGTTTAATGTGGATCAAAAAAATGTGTGTGGATTTTTTTTTTTTTTTTTTTAATGGTTGTGTTGCTTAATATTTTGTGGAAACCATGATTCTTTGAAGTTTAAAAGAGCAGCATTTATTTGAACTAAAAATATTTTGTATCATCATAAAGGTCTTTACTGTCACTTTAATCAACTGAATGAATTCTTGCTGAATAAAAGGATTCATTTCTTTAAAAAAACAAACAAAAAAAACAATTTTTATCTGTGGCGATGTTATGTATTATGTAGTTCAGTATATTTCTGTTTAATTTATTTATGTACATGTCTATTATTTTTAGAAAATTTACTTTAACCAAGATTAATAAATGCTATTAGTGTAGTGTTACCAAGTTTCCTTGCAACATTAAAACCACAGGATAGTTGAGTAATACAATTTTAAATGGAACAGTAATGGACAGAAATAGCCACTGCTGTGTATAACATTTCATTATGTTGAGTTAGTCATGGCCCTGCTTTGACCTCATGCTTATGGCTGTTCCTACTGTACTGGCACCGCAGCTGTGTGAGCCTTATACGCTTCTCTGGAGGCTCATAATACGTTATGATGTCAGAAAGGACCCTGAGTTTGGCTGTGCGACATTCATCAGTCAAAATTCCCATCCTGATTGCCAGCACTTGGAGCTATGACCTCACAACGCTACGCTTGGCCTGACCAGACTCCCCCCAACCTGTCCAGAACCCCGGCCCAATCCCCGGTTGCCAGGTAACTCTAATGAAAATATTGCCTCACTGTCTGCTTTATAAATACTTTAATTAGTTGTCATTTTTGCAAAAATGATGGTTTTGAGTCAAAATGGGGTTGCAGTGGACCGCAGGTCTTTGGTTTAGCTGGGTCAAAGCCATGTAGGAAGCACAGCCCAGTCTGTAGACATTTTCCCAGCTTCACATGCAGCAACACCCCCAGACCCCTAACCTCCACATACATGCTACATTGCTGTTTCAATACCAGACTTAAGGTTAATAAAACTCAGCCTAGAAATTTACTACAGAGAATAGAGGATAATAGAATCCAAAGCAACATTGGTAAAGATTTAAAAGCTGTAGAGTTATCATAGTATGTAGATGCAGGAGGGCAGGTTTTGAAAGACTAAGGGATTTCAGATAAGCGAGGAGGTGCTGAATGAAAGGCAAGATGTTTGCAGCGCTCAGAACAGACCTCACACACCCACACATCATGTGGTTTGTGGCGCTCCCCCCTCGCTTTATTCCTGCTCAATCTCAGGTTTCATATCTGTCAGTTTTTACGAGTGGTAATTTGTTTAGGAGAGCTAGGGGAGGAGAATAACTGCCTAACACCTTTACAGCTGCACGACCAGGGGGTTTGGCGAGAAGTGCTTTCGCTGATTTGTGCCTACAGACACCAGGGTGAGGCAGTGATGTCATCAGCACGCGCCTGTGTCGTCTCAGACGGGCGGTCTGACAGGGTCATCCTGTGGGTGTGGCAAACCCGGGTAATCTGCTTTATGTTAACAATAACCTGACAGCAAGTATCGCACCCCGTAACTGGAGGCCTGGATGCATTGGAAGTCAATTATTATTTTTTTTGCATTGTACATGTCATTTTGTGTGTGTATTGTAATGATCTTAAATTCATAATTTTTTGTAATTAGTTTTTGTTTATAAAGTGACAACTGTGATGTTCTCTGAAGCACCCCTACTTTTAAATCTGTGGAACTTACACACACACACACACACACACACACACACGCACACACACACACACACACACACACACAAAATACTGGCAGCTGTAGTTGTCAGAACTGTACAGTTAAAAAATACGTTACGTAATGTTATATTTATTACAGTTAATCCCCATTTACAAGGAAACTTACTGTTAACCAATCTTTGGTCTTTTTTTTTCCATTTGAAAAGCAACAACAAAAAACCTCATAAGTTTTGGCTTATTGAAATTGAAAAGGTCAAAAAATTGTTTCCCAACAAGTTTTAGTTTAAAAGACAAAAAAATGCAGTAAAATAACTGTACTAGCTTCCGCACTAGTGTAAGATAACATTGTTTATTATAAGCACAAGTTGCTGTTTTGTTGTCTGCTACTTTAAATGCTCAAGCAGAATGGATTATTTTTGTCGTTCATCAGCAAGAAAAAAAAAAACCTAGAAAGTGATTCCAAAAATATTGTTCCCCTGTGCCATTATATTTATAGTTTTAGTGTAGACTCTATTAAGCCCCTTTCACACTGCCAGTTGTCCCAGAAAATTGCCGAATTGCCTTCTGTGTGAATGCAAACACATCCCGTGATTGATTTTGGGATTGATCCTGGGTTGGAGACCTTGTAACATTGCCAGGTTCAGTCCCGGAATGAGCTCTGTGTGAACAAAAGCCAGAACCAATGCTGTAAAGGGGTGTGTCATAGTGATGACTTTTTACCGGGTGTTTTGAAGGCAGATCAAGGTTTGCAACAAAAAAATATGTGCAAACTGTAATTAAGCCGAGATCAGTTAGTTCCTCACTATCCACGCTGAAGCTGAGATCATTTGCCAGTTTAAGTGAACGTTAACGTGTCTAGCATTTTCGACTCGTACATTACACGTCACGCCCTGATGTCACGTGTCAATATGGGACTTTTACGGGTTGTGTGTGAATGCATGCACAGATTCCGGGAAATCACGGGCAGTGTGAATGAACCAAAATCTAATGATCCTGGAACAATTGACTGGAAACATTACCCGTGTATTACCCTGAATCTCGGTGTGAAAGGGGCTATAGATATACATCTTTTTTGTTATTATAATAGTTAATGTCGTTGGTGTGAACTGGAAACTACAGAGCCCCTAATGAGACATGGTGATAGAAAGTAAAAATATGAGTTAGGAGGAAAAATTATATTTCAGTGCTTTTGCGTTCACTTGCAAAATCTTTGGATTTTATTCCCAGAGAAAATTAGCATTTTCATGCAAAATATTTTGGTTCGCCCGCAAAAATGATTGCATTCTTAGAGAAACTTTGCGTTCATTAGCAAAAGCTCTTCACTATGATTTTTATATATATATATATATATATATATATATATATATATATATATATATAATTATTACAACAGACCTGTACACAAAGTCAAATCTTTGCTTGATCACAATGTAGAAGGAGCACAGGTCGGTTTTCCTTTGATTGATCTAATGGAACTCTGGGAGAGAGGGAATCTGGTGATGTCATTTCAACAGCTTAACCATTTATGATGCTTTTACTGCATGCCTGAATGACAAAGGCATCACATAACAGCTCATGCTAAAACACGGCCTTGCGTGTGCCACCCCTTCTCAGATGCTGCTTTTTAGCTTTCTTCCACTTATGTTTTTATGTAAATTGGTTGATGTGTTGTTTGTTAAAGGTCTTACCTCATTATGATGTCAGAATAAAAAATAAAAAAACCTTTAGAAAAACAAGGGCAGCTCAGGATGACTGTTTGGCTCGGGTGCACTTGGCCCGAGGCTGAATTATTGTTAAATGCAGCAGTTGGCTATGTATCAGAGCAGTTCGAAAGTGTCTCTGACAGTCTAATGCCATTGTTGGAGCAAAGATGAGGAGTTGTGTTGTCTCTGGCTGGGTGCAGGAGAGCCGAGAACAGGGCTTGGCATGTTTATTATAATACGTTTCAGTGCTGCCCAGGGGGACCAGGCCTACTGAAGGATCCCCTGTATAGGACCCCTGCACAGTGGTGCATATATACCGCATGCTTTACAGTATAGATGAGACGTACAAAATGCTGACTGGAAGACTATAGAAAGCAGAGTTATGATAATGACCATTATCTTGATAAGTTTGCATTTGTGTTGCACCATTTGTAGCCAGGATTGTCCTAAATGGTCAATAAATTGTCAAAGGATGAAAACGTAATTAGAACTTCGACTGTACTTTGTTTAAAGATCACATTCTAAAATGGCTCATTTTAGTGACGATCCTTGACAAGCTTTCATGAAGCCAATATTTACAGAATTTGCTGCCAGTTGTATAGCATAGTGAACATAACCATCAGACAACAGTAGATCCGTCAGTAGACCTACAGTATATGGCAACTATTTGTTACACTTGTTAAGGTTTTGTACGAAGGAGTGTTATCCAACAATAGATCCCTCAATGGCTAATGTCTTTATGTCAGTTAGATATCCTTTCATTACAACAGAATTATAGCTAGTCATAGAGTAGCAGCAGAAGTGATGCATGTTCTCCACACTAAAGGACACAGCTGCCTGGACGCAAATTTACAATTACTGCCAAATGGCAAGATGTTGCGTTGAGAAAACACCGGCGTTAATAAACAGTACTCCAGAGGATCGTTAACCGAGTTCAGGCTTTGCCTTTTTAATTAATGAGAGTAGAAGCGTTCTAAAATGCAATACTTGTGCAATCACCGTGGCATAATATTTATTCTATTCCATGTCAGTGGTGTTCTGTGAACACCTGACAGAACCTCGAAAGCTTTTCAAAAAATTAATACAATAAAATGTTCTGTGAGCATTGTACTTTTACCATGTGTGTCGTTTATAGAGGGAACGGTGGGCATTTTGAATTTTACATGTATTACTTTGTCACACTCACTTAAAATTTGGCTTAAAATAAGTTCTAAAGTTAAAAATATTTTTCCCTAATTATTTTTTGATTTTTTTTAAAACAAGTATATTTTGCATTTGCACTGTCAGATTTGTACTTGTTCAAATTTAAATAAACCTGTTTGTGCAGAGCTAATAAAATTATTTTATTAAATTATTATTATTATTTTTTTTTTTTGAAGTATAATTAAAAAAAGTTTTAAAATTTAAAAGTGTTTTTTTTTTTTATTATGCAATTTAATTAAATTGTAATCAGGACATACTTTATAAAAGTCTTATCTTATGCAGTGTCGGGTTTTGTCCAAGGATAAAAAAAAAATAAAAAAAATACAGTTTAGGCTGTTTTGTAGTTTTGAAATAGCCAGTTTCCTGTTATGAACCTGATCTGCTTTATTAAAGCAGTAGAAGATTTCATTAAGCCGAAATTAATATTCATGAGCAGAGCTTTTACCATTATGTGATGTCACAGTCCGAATGCTGCCTGCACCACATCAGTGATGCCCATCCTTGTTAACCTGGTGTTAGTCCAGAAGGTCCTTACTGTGTTCTATGAATATTAAAGTTATAATTTATATGACTTCTCTACCTCTAAGCCTACCTGAGCATGGCAGACCCTTTGAAGAGTCCATTGGCAGGCCCGGTGATGGATCGGCCGTATCAGGGCACATGCAGGGCCCAGAGGAGCTGGGTCAGTGGCCTGCATAATGTCTGCTCTTCACAGAACCTCCAGCTGCATAATTGAGCTGTAATTAGGACTGGCAAAACAGTGCAGAAATCTCAGAGTAGCCGGAGCTAAATGAAGATATGTTAAATGTAGCGATTTCTCTGAGCTGAAGTTTGAAAGCCAGTGGAGAGGAAACTGATGAGTGGTAGAGAGTCTGTATTAAACAGTAAACCACATTCAGCTACTTTAAAAGTATTAGTCAGACTGGTGATTGCAGACATCATGGCAAACAGCAGATATTATTAATGTTTTTTTTTTTTTTTGTAAATGATTAGCACCCTACAGACCTCATTATGTTCTAACTGACAGCTATTATTAAATAAAGGCAGAGCATATCATAAAAATATCTCAGTGGAATACACAAAACATTTATTAGATTATTTAAGCAAATGTGCTGGGTAAAGATTTGTCAAAACCAATGAAATCTCTGGTCCAAAACGTGTGTCTTTTTATTGCATGTGTCCAAATATTGGATTTTGACTCCTATCATCCCATGTTCAAAATCCGACTCATTCCCACAACTGCACCCGACAGAGGGGAGTCAAGTGGTTCCAGCACAGGCTTGTAAGCCGATTACATAGTGCCAAAATGGGGAAACAAGACACTAGCAGCCCATTACCTCAATCACGACAGAATTATGATATTTCCTTCAGTTCACTCCCTGCTGGGATTTGCCAGTTTCTCCACATTTGCTGTTTGGGTTTGTCAGTGTGGAAGGATGGAGGTGGTGGACCTTTAATCACTCGCAGATTAAAGTCATCTATTATCCATCACAGGAAACGGTTTATGTTAATAGGACAATTGCCTGGTCTTTTCATAAGTCAATTACCTACCGTCGTTGAAAAGGATTTTACTATCAAGGCAGTGGTTCACAGTATCTTTGAAGTTAAAATATGTTGAACATAATCATTATAGTTTGAGTCCGTATTTATGAACTGGATCTAAAATTTTATAGCCATGTGTGTGTTTTATTTTATTTTTTTTAATGCAGAATAATTTTCAAGGGTTTTCTTTGTGGAGTTATCTTTTTACCTAATATATTTGTTTGATTCTTATACAAAATATTTTTTTTAATAAAAAAAAGAATAATTAAATGCTGTTCTGTTTTGAATGTTCAGTTTTCATGTGACTCTGAAAACTGTATGCGTTGTAATGAATGCTGAAAATTCAGCTTTGCCATCACAAGAAAAAATTTCATTTTGTTAAAACAGAAAATATAAATATTTCGCAGTGTTACTGTTCTGACTATATTTTGGATCAAATAAATCCAAAAAGACTTCTTTCAAAAATATTTAAAAGTCTTAACTGATCCCAAGCTTTTGTTGTAGTTGCATAATTCTAGTTGCATAATCCAGCTATTTTCCGTTTGATTTCCATTTGATCACCTGATGAAAGGTTTACATCATTTATTTATTTAAAAATTGGATTTACGGATGTCTGAGACCGCATTGGCTTGTCCTGTCAGACTGTGATTGTGTGATGTTGTTTTAAGAGAGAACTAGGGAGTAGAGGAAGTGATGTTTAAAAATGATCTGTTAGATCCGTCCATCAGCCATAATCTGGTAATCACATGAGTGGTGGTTAATTTCCTGTGGGGCTCGGGCCGTACTGACTCACACCTGCAGGGGGGCCGCAAGTCAGTGATACATCCACCAGCTACTCTCATCAATACATACATCAAATGTGCAAGTGACGTCAAATTAACGCTAGCAAGTTCACATATGGGCGTAAACTAAAACAAGACATTTAGAGAAAGAAAAACTATGTTAACAGTTCATGTCTGAGCTAAAGTTCAGGTGGTTTATTTGTTTTAACAGTCATGTGACATATGGAAATGTTTTCTGGAGCATTTGAGAAGTTGGCTGTAAATTCCAAAGTAAAAGGTGACCAAGAGAGCCACTGACACACGGGAAGAAACTATCAAATATCTGGATGCATTGTTTTTTTGCAAATCCACCAAATTTTGACTCACAAAAAGACATAAATCTCTTTTGGTAGCTCGCTGTTTCCATGAATCGTTCACTTGAACTGGTCTTGGATTTCTTTTTTCCCTAAACAAAGAGTCGCTGTTGGTGGCAAACGTTTGTCTATAACACTGTTTCTTTTTTTTTAAGGGAAATCCTATAATTAGGAAGAACAACTGGTCACACTTGGCCATTTATCTACATTTGGCCTTTAGTTGCATTTAAAAAAAATACAATCTAAGAAAATGTCATATTCTTGTGGCTTCAAAGATGAATTATTTGCTAGTTCTATTAGTAGTGTAGCCATATCCATGCTAGGTCATTTGTAATGGCATTGTTACCATGCCATGGTTACTATCAGTACTGTTTAGTTCGGCAAAGTTAAATCTATCACTGTTATTTGACGGTTTTCTTACAGAATCCTCCCCTTTCTTTAGTTTTTCAAGACTACCTGAAGAATGATAGACTGGAAGGCCGTCCCATGTTGGATTACGTCATTCCTGCCGTTTCTAACGGTGATGAGTCTAATGTGGAACTGCTTGTCTCAAAGTGATATTTGATTACAGTGTAGCTTTACCTTCCTGGCTCGGTCCTTAAAGCTCAAGACCCAGCTAAGGGACAGAGCATGTGTATATGGAAGGTTTGGGAGCTGTGCAGAGAGAGGAGAACACATGTTAACCATTAATTTCTGTATTACCATTTTTCACTCTGTCAGGACGCGCAGCTACATGGTGAGAGCTGTTCAGTGTACGAGGTAATGCAAGCTGAGTTAAACTAAGCAGGACTGAGGAAACCAGCAGCAGAAATCCAATGCTGTACAGAGGAACATATATGCTAACGCGCAGATATGTAGTCTTTTTCATAAGACATTTGTACATGGACTTACACTTGAAGTTTACAGCAAGAATGAAACCAGTTCAAAGCTGTTGACTGTTTCACAACAAAAGCCAGAGATGTATGGACCTTACCTAAAAGTATAGTTTGCACAAAAAAGAAACTTTTCATTGTTTCCTCATCATCATGTTGTTACAAACTTGTGTGAACTTCTTTCTTCTGTGGAACACAAAATTAGAAATTTTGAAGAATCGCAACAGTCACTCTTCCATGCAAGTACTGTAGTTAAAGAACAAAAATGCATCCAGAAAGTGATCCAAACGACTTTCACGGTTTCCCAAGTCTTTTTAAGTTATGTGATAGCATTGTGATAAGAACAATTTAAGTAATTATTAATAATCTTCTCCTTCAGTGAGCCGTTAACATCTGCAACCTGATCATTGAGTCTTGAGAAATGGATCAGTATGATTCATGAACAAATCATCTTGTGAACAAGATCAACTGATTCATTAAAAAGGTCGGACTCCAAAGAATCATTACTTCTGTCAGAAACTCCCATGAAAGCACAAGGCAAATGACAGAATTTTAAGTGAAAAAAAAAAATCTGTTCCTCACTCAAAGCTATCGTATGCCTTCAGAAGACGCCAGAGGGATCATTTTTATGGTGCTTTTGCATCTTTTTCTAAGTAAAAGATCAACTTTCCATCCATTGTAATTATTTAAAATGTCTTCTTTGGTGTTCCATGAAAAAATAAAGTCTGGTTTGAGAGTAATTTGGAGTAAATAATAACACTGTTTTCATTTCTATGTGAACTAATCCTTTAACCTTCACCCGAAGTCCAACAGACTGCCAACTCTTTACTTCTTTTCTTTATCTTTAGGTGCAAAAATGTATTTAACAGTCATCTAAACCACATCTTCTCATAAAACACCCCTCTCTTTCTCATGTTCAGTCTTTGATGGAATTCACAGTAATAGTGCCACTTTTCTGCAGCCCACTTCACAATGCATGTGATACATACTTCTGGCTTTCTCATTACAGTAATGTCACCCTCTCTCTGGCTCATGAATTCCTCTACACTATTTTTATGACACTCCTCCCAGCAGCCTTCACACTGCCTGTGCAGGGCCTACCTCTTGCTCTGTTTGGGATAGTCCAGTCAAAAAAAGCATTCTTCAAAATATCTTCTGACTGTTCAGCAGAAGAAAGAAATCCATAGAGAATTAAAACATAATGATGAGTAAAAGGTGACTGAACTGCCATTTTTGGGTGGGCTGTGAGATCCTTTTTGAGAGCAAGCGCATTCTCAGATGGAGGCATCTACATGTTATTTAATCTTTGCATAAGATGTATTGGTGTGACATGAAAATCCTTTTAAAAATCTGAACTGTTTAGGTTTAAACAGAGGTGCAAGTTGGTGCTTTTCATCTTTTTGAAACGTTCTCCATATCCAGCCTGTAATCTGCAGTGACACGGCCTTGACGCCCATTTACTGTAAATCAACACCAAAGCGAAGTCATAAAACTTCCAACATCTTTTCGTCTGCCAGGCTGGTGGAGGCATTACCAGTTCATTTGTGCTCTCTTTCTTTCTTTTGCTCTCTCTCTCTCTCTTTCCCTGACTCCAGTTTCAACTTGCACAGTAGTAGCTACCACAGAGGGACTGGTTAGGTCCAAATGAGCGTTGAGCACTGAGAGGATGTCAGCCTGCCATGGCGTCCCGTTCCAGCCAAACCTCCTCAATGTTCTCCCTTCAGCGCCCGTGGCCTTGCTGCATTTCAGTAATGGAAAACGGACCTTCCTCAGATTTTGATGGTTGATTGCAACCATATGGGGAATGTATTAATTTTTTCTTTTTTAGTTCATTTTTAATAGCCATCTCGTATTGCTCGTTTAGCTGACTGGTGTTATGTTTATTAAGAAATTAGCTTTCTGAAGCTTGAAGGAAGGTTAATTTGGGATGATAAGCAGCCAAACCTTTGGGAATGAGTCACTGTCACGTTTCTCAGGTGTAGCTGCAATGGCATGAACAGAATTTCACCACAACTGCCAAACTCAGAGCAGAGAACTTCTGGGCTTTGCCTTGGGATACTAACAGCAGCCAGTGAAGGCACAGAAACGCGGTGAGAGTGTTTACAGCAGGATCCGAGTGGTGTCTGCCAGAGTAAATTTAGTGGTGCGCTTGCGGGCCATGCAGCTCTGGGGTTTCTCACCCTTATAGGGCATTTGAGGGTCATTATACAATTACACATCTTTCAAATATAAGCAAAGTCATAAAACACAACGACAGCTGCTTGTGACATTAAACCTGCACTGGAAGACCTAATGATACGCTGTAACATAGTTTTGCTTTCTGATGCTTTACTTACAGGACACTAAAATAATATTGATTGATGGTGATAGGACTCTGGAAAATGTAATCTTTACTCTTTTCGACATATCTCAGTGAGGAAAAAGTGCATTTGGGCTGCTCAGTGCACCAGGGAAGTGTTCTGGAACTTGTATTTTCACCTGTAGTTTGTATATGGGGGTCCTCTGAGACCCTGGTATCCTGAATTAATGCTATAAACAGACATAAGCATCATGCTGAGATGACTGAGCTTATGAAATCACTCAGAAACAAACATTATGACAGCTTTTGCACGGCTGGACCTTTCTCCTTATCTTACCCATTGGAGCAAATTCCCAGTTCTCAGTCTTTTGGCAAATCACGAGACAGTGTTTAGAACAGACCCAATAAATGTGGTTAAAAATAGCTAGGTTTCTGATTCTAGTTGCGAATGTTTGACTTGACATGTTTTAGCAAGCTTTTTAAAGTAACGGTTCATGTATGAATGTTTTTCATTTTATTGTTGCATTTGGACATGTTGAGACCAGACTGCTGAACTGCACCGTTAGACCTTTTTCCGCTGACAATGACCTGCCTATGTTTTATTCAAAATCCAACTCGACTGTAGCAAAACGTTTATAGTCTTAATCGTTCAGCTTCACACTAGGGATCAAAATTGCGCTTTTGGCTGCATTTCCCATCCGACCCTGAAACATTGCTCCAAATTATTCACATCCACCAATTTTTCACCTCACCCCTACGCCCACATCGGCTTATTTTAGTCTCTGCTTCCCGAGCGTTTTATCATCGGGGAGTCGCCCTGACATCTCTCTTACCTCAGCCCTTTTGTGCTTGTGGCCTTCTGTGGTTCCAGCCTGCATCACTGACACGTTCTCCTCCAGTGAATCCCAGAGATTTAGCCAGAGGGTCCATTATAAGCCGCTTCGGTACTGAGTCTCCAGCCCGCTTCTCAGGGGAAGTGCTGGTCATCCTGTGTTAGGGTAATGTACATTACAAGTGGTGCAGTCATAAAGCTTCAAAAGCACACCGTGAGTTAGAGCATGGATATGAGGCTTTAGGGACCAGAGTTGGAACCGAATCTGATTTACCTGCATTATTCGGAGTCTGGAGCAGGAAACTGCTGTACGGGTTAAGAGTAGAGAGTTCATTACCGTGGCCTCCATTGTTGTACCTTTTGGACTCTGTCCTGTTGGATACTTTTAAATGTTCTCAGCTTCTCTTATGATCAGCTCAGTGCAGGCTTCAGTAACATGAACTTCTGTAGAGAGACTTGTTCTCTGTTAAAAACTTTATTCATTTGGTTTCTTTTCTTAGAATTAGGCCGTGACTAGAACTTCAGGTCATGAGTGTAAATTTGGGGTGAACTGACCACACAGGAAGTTGAATTTACTTAATTGCTGTTCAGCGCATAGTGACATTGTAGGGAAATGAAGTGTTCCTCCACCCTTGTAAATAAATTAACATATAAAGATGTATATTGTGATTTGAGTAAATTATGTTGGTAACATTTCAAACAATTCTCAATGCTGTGTCAAACTATCATTCAGAATATCCTTGATGATGTTTCCTCTTTCTGTAAATGGTAATTCTACTTTTTTAAAGGGGTCTTCCATAAAATTTTACATGGTGTTTGAACTTAAATGTGGGTTGGCCGTATGTGTACCCATCCACCATATAATGATAAAAATCCACCAAGTGTTTTTTTTTTTTTTTTTTTTTAAATCCCTAATAATAATAATCATTTTCTCAGATCTGGCTGTTATGAGATTCTTGGCAGAGTAATGTAGTTCTGCTCAGGCCCCTCCCATGACTATTGATGAACACCATGAAGCGATATGAACATAGCGGTCATCATTTACTGCGACATCGGAGACGCTGAAGATTTAGTGGATTACTTTTGTTTTAGAAGGGAATGCACCCCTGATCTACCTAAATCCATGTTCACGCTAATCATTATGAATCCAGTTTCACCTCCAGAGGAAGTGAGTGTAAGGTTTTTTTTTATTAAACTTTTCAAATTGCCTTTACTAATAATGTGCTAGTTAGTAAGTTCCATGGTTAATGCGGCTAAAGTTTACAGTCTCTCAGAGAACGGCTCATCACCCCACGGAAGAGGGGCGAGGTGAACAGAGCTCATTAGTATTTAAAGGGACATGCACTGAAATGGGTCGTTGTGAACAGAGCTGTTTTGACATTGTAAAAAATGGTGCTGTTTTACAGTACCATTGAGAAATATTAACCAAAGTATGTTATAGACTTTTCATTAAGACCCTAAAGAATCCTATCAACTTGTGGAAAATGGGCATCCGATGACCCTTTTAAATTAAAATTAACTTCTACGTCCTGTTTGCTACCTCAATTAAAAAGCATTCTCAGCTCACCCCTGAATGGCGCACAACCTTGATTGCATTGTTGCTTGGCAAATGTAAACAACCTATAATTACACCCTGCTCTCACAGGATGCATGTGTCATGGCACAATGTGCCAAAAGTAAATCGCTCTCATTATAATCAACGAAGCTGTCAACACTAGAAGCACCCATCTGTGACACAGTTTGAGTAGGCCATAGAATTCTGATTGATGTCAATTCTTTTAAATTGTGCCGTGGATATATTCAATAATAGAACAGAACCTTCAATTGTTGAAACTTTTTTCATTGCATGGTATGTAAAGTACTTAAAATGAAAGCTCACTGAAAAAAAATAGATAATGAGCAAAATCATAAGACAGCAATGATGTGCTCAATTGTATCTGAAGAGAGAGCGTTCTAAATGCCTCGTTAGCCTCATTAGATCTTCAACCTCATTCATAGTCCAAACACCTCGATAGGTCCCAGATAACCGCAGTTTTCCTATTCAACTGCAGGGCGATTCACAAACTCTGCCTGTCATTTATTAGTGTCTGTGAGAAGCTTGCTAATCCTAATGGAATTAAACAAATGCACTTTTAATGAAACTTCTCATTTTGACTTCCTGCCTGGGTGTCATTTCTCTTAGTCCGACCATCATCCTCCCCTATCATTTTTAATGTTGTCTCCTTGGAAACTATCATCTAAACAGAAGCTCATGCATCCTCTTCCCTTCTGCTGTATCTTGGCTCTGATTCATGCTGACGGGAGGATGTAAGTGTCTTATTACTGAAGACTCTGACCTATGACTGCATCCATTCGGAGCCCATCCCTGCAACGTTTTTGCTCTCATTAATCTCTGCTGTTTTTCCTCACTCCTCTTTTTCTCCATCTCTTTTCTGCTACATTAAGTGCTGCTCTATAAGGTATATGTGGGACTGTGGCCATAGCTTGGTTGGTGCCAGGAATAAGGGAATGAAAGTATTGTGTCTGATTTCTCTGCTGAAGCCCACACCATTGACAGCATTAATGAAGCATTTCTGAGCTTTGAAAGAGGAAGCGCATAACTCCTCTCCTTACGGACTGTGTAAACAGTATGTTTTCTGACTACCCCATACCTGCCTGTTAATGCATTTAACAGGGAATCACAGCACAGCATGGAAGATTTCCAAAATAAATTGACTGAGAATTGAGTACCCATCACTAAATATATCATAGCGCTATGTAATTATTTTTGGTATCAGTTTTATGGTTTGCCATGACTTCCAATGATTGATTTTATCCATTCATCCACCTATCCATCCATTTTTCTTCCGTCCACAGTATATTGCTATGTAGACAGCTGTTTTAAAGTTTGGGAGCCGTAGAGTTTTTTTCTTGAAGAAGACAATTATGCTCATCATGGCTGCATATATTTGATCAAAAATACAGAAAAAGCAGTAATATCCTCCTGAAATATTGTTGCAATTTAAAATAACTGAATTCTGCTTTGATATATTATAAAAGGTCATTTATTCCTGTAATAGAAAAGTTTGCAGCAGCCGTCACTTCAGTCATCGATGTCAATCTGTGAATGCATTTTTGTTTTCCAGGATTCTTTGAAGAATTGAAAGTTCAAAAGAACAGCATTTATTTAAAATGGAAATCTTTTGTAACATTATAAATGTATTTACTGTCACTTTTGACATTTCTTCTGTCACAATTGAATGCCTCTTTGCTGAATCCAATGAGTACATTTCTTTTTGTTTATATGATGTTTTTAACAGTTAACTTTGTCTTTGTTTAATATTTAATTATGCCACCTCAAATTACCCTATCACTTGCTAATGATTATTTCCTAAATGTATATTTATAATCTATATTTCATAAAAGTACTAAAATAATTGTTCATGGAACTGTGATGAAACCAGATCCATTGTATTGCACAGGAATTGTTACATTCTTCCCAGAGATTCACATCCCAAATATTATTTTTGTTGCACTAGTACAGTCGAGCTGCAAACTAGAACTCTGCTATCTCTTTGAGCACAAACTAAAAGTTTTACATCATCTGTTTCCTTGGTTGATCTCAATTTACTAGAACCTGCAATAAGCAAGTTATACATGCATTATAATGACAGGTCCCTCCAAAAAATTCGTAGGAATTTGTTTGGTGTCAAATCTGGCCTGCAGAATCTTGCTGATCTGTCAAGTGCTGATGGGTTGCCAGTGATGATTCGTTTTAATTCCTTTCCTTCATCTGCAGTGCTTTTAGTCCAGTAAGCATTTGGGGACAAAACTCTCCTGGGCCTCCCGGAGACCTCCAAACACTCACTCTCTGCTTTCTAAGCTGCCCTGAAAATGAGGTCAAGCCTGCTGTCAAACAGATGAAAAGCATGATCTTCCCCAGGAGGAGAAACAATGTGAAGTGCATCCGTAGCCCTCCCTGCTCACATCCTTCGTGGAGGTGCTCATAACAGTGCCTGGATCTGGACAGCCAAAGCAGAGCAGAGGGAAAATTCCTATTCTCTTGATGCAGAAGCTCATCTTTCTCTGTTTTTCTTTCCACTTTTCTCCTTCTCGTCTGTTCTCGAGGGTCTTTGTTCTTCAGTGTTCAGTCCTGGACTGGAGAAAAGAGATAATTAGCATGGGTAAATGCACATCATACTGTACAGCTAATTCTAGACAACATTTTTCTTTCATTTTTCATCTTATTACACCTCTAAATATGCTTTTCGTGACAACTTGGGTGGTGGGTTTTGAATTGAGCTCTAGTCCCCTTTTACAGTAAATCAAACACTGCCATCTGTACTATAGTATGCACTGTGTGACACTTCTTGACTCTAATATTGTTGACAAATCTGTATGGCATCCCACTATCTACTCTAACCTCTGTTCTGACCCCAGAGGTCATGATCTCCATTGGTTTCTCCTCCACTCACTACGTTCCTTCTTGGTCAGATCTGATTCCATGGAAATCAATACCACAGGATGAGGTTACTCTATCCCTTCTGCCTGTCCTCTTGCCCTCGGTACGACCCAGCACTTCTATCTCCCCTCCGTGAGTCACCTGCTCAAAATGAACATGCAGAGCAGTGATGACTTCCTCCTCTCCACACTCATCCATACTCTCTGCTTTATCTCTCGCTCTGTTTGTACAGCTCTCATCCTCCTCTCCATTTCTCAATCACCTCCTTCTTTCATCAGAGTGTTTTTGGCAATGTTTTTTTACAACAGCAGCAAAAAAATGTTTTCTTAGTTATGATTATCGTGTCGTGCCGTGCCGCACTCTGCTGCTTTGGGTCCCGCGGGAGTCCAGGTCTCTACACGGAAGGTACCTGTTATAATGTTATGATTGAGGCTCTGGACTCTGATCATAACTCGTTTTTCTATAACAAACTATAAAATATGTTCTATAAAAACTTTAATGTCCTGGCAGTAGCAAATTTTAGATTAATCTGATACATTAATGTTTAAGTAAGATTTACAAAAAAAAAAAAAAAAAAATGTTGAACTGCTACTATGTAAAATGAATATTGCTGTAGAAACCTTATTTGATTAAAGTGTTTGCAAATCAAATGTTACTGCACTTTTGTTCATATAGCAGTACTTTTAAATGAAAAAAGGTGCGCAATACACTATTTTTGAATTCACTATTGATTTTTTTTTCATAACAATGTGATTAATTGCAGAAAGTCATGTAATTAATTGCAATTAAAATTTTTATCTTTGCCCAGCGCTACACACACACACACACACACACACACACACACACACACACACACACATATATATATATATATATATATATATATATATATATATATTAGTATGTATATATGTAACTCTGGACCACAAAACCAGACAAGGGTCATTTTTTTTAATTGAGATTGAATCATCATCTGAAAGCTAAATAAATAAGCTTCCCATAGATGTATGCTTTGTTAGGATAGGACAATATTTGGTCAAGATAAAACTAAAACCTTTAAAGTTGTCCAAATTAAGTTTTTAGAATGCATATTACTAATCAAAAAATGTTTGATTTGAAAAAAAAACTTTTATATATTAATAGTAGTAAATTTACAATATATATTTACTTAATATATTAATGATTTTTGGCTTAAAAGAAAAGGCAATCATTTTGACCCCTACAGTGTATTGTTGGCTATTGCTACAAATATATATATATATAATTGTAATGAATTTTAATGTTGACTCTGTTGTTGAAATAATTTTATTTTATTGTTGATTTTGTTGTTACATTTTTTTTTTACATGTGATTTATATTTTATGTACTCATGATATGATATATTGAAGCAATAGAAGAGCATCCAAAGCTAGCACAGCTACTCTGCAGGCTACTCCATAATCCCGTAAACCATTTCTGACGGACTCTGCCATCCAACACCAACAATTACCTCAAAGGTGGGTGTTTGTCCTGGTGGTTTGTCAGTGTTTTAACTTATTCTCCCATACGGTCATGGAAATCTCTTACAACCCAGTGCAGAAATGTGACATAAATCTGTGTTCAGAGCGAACGAAAGCCACAGAGAGAGTATGTGAAGCCAATTAACTGCTGTGTAGGGTCCTTTTTTTCCACAGAGCAGTGGAGTAGAGCTGGTTTGAGATATATGTGGGGCTGAGGGTCGCCATTGGAGAAGTGATCAGAAGTGACTATACTGTGAAGAGGTTTTGGTTATTTAAAGGCCACACTTGAGGATTAAAAGCACATTTGAAAATGTTCAAAATGAGGCTTTTAAAGCTGAAGGACCTCATGGTGATTACAACCTGGAAAGTAGCGCCTGTCAGTAGTACAGCAACAACGAACACCACCAGTCAATGGCACTGCTATTGTAGATCCTTCTGAAGTGGCTTGTTCCATGTGTTCTCCTGTACAACGTTCCTTTGTGTAGCTTGACTCCTACTGACACAAATACAGACAGGATAGTGGGATTTAGAGATATTAAAGGTATGTCAATAATCATGGTTTGTTGTTTCAAAACTGTATGTGATTCTTCCATGAAACACAAAAATAGGACATTTTGGATTTTCTTCCCTGGATTTTTCCAATATTGTTCCATACAGTTACTATTTACAGGGAAAGAAGCTTAAAAAAATTATGTAAAAGCCTCATAAAAGTGACATAAAAGTTTCCAAAATTATCTAAGGCCATGTTAAAATGTTTTATAAGGAATAAACTGAAATTGTTATTCACAAAAAAAAAAAAAAAAAAATGTGGCGCGGCTGACACAGAAGAGCATACGCAGTTTGTGTTCAGTAGGTGTTTTCCAAAATTGCGCTACGGTTATGCGGAGAGACACAGAGGAGATAATTTTAGTTTTCTTCTCGTACAACAAGTATTCTCGTCGCTTCCATTACGGTTGAACCACTGATGGTAGATGGACTATTCTGACGATGTCTTTCATACTTTTCTGGACCTTGACATTTTACTTGGCAGTCTATGGGACAGTCACAAGCCTCCCGGTTTTCATCCAAAATATCTTAAATCTTCCTTCTAGAAAAAAATATCTTTGTGTTCCTAAGATGAACAAAGCTTTTATGGGTTTTTAATGACATGGTGGTAAGTGATTAATGACAAAAAATGACTGAGTGTACTCAACTGTGCTATTTTGGGATACTATGATTATAAACTAAAATGTGCTTTTGGGCTACTATCTCTGTATTTTAAAAAAAATGCATTTATTCACTACTTGTAGAAGATGGGTTCAAGTGTACTACAAGTGGTCATACAAATATTTTTTAGTATATGAAGAACAAAATTAGTATGTGAAAATAATAATAGCACTTTAGGTATATTATGGAAGTGTACTGGTTTTGTTTTGCAGAATAGAAATCATATGGCTTTGGAACATTTTTGGGTGAACTATCCTTTTAGGAGAACACAGCAGAATTGATCTCATAATATCTAGAAACTGTAGAATAAATCGCACCATCTAGAATCTCAGAATGTTTGGAATGTTTTTGACTAGTAGCGTCAGCTGCAATATTTCATAAACGTAACTGTTTTTTCTCCGAAACCTCCTAGTATCTCAGCAATAAATAAATGTCTGCTACTGATAACTTTTATGTCATGTAAATGATGCGGTCATTGTGTAAGTCTGCCATGTTACACAACGACTTGCCAAAAAGCACATTTACTATGTCTCTGTTAATGAGACAGCTGTTTGTTATTTAAGTAAATATGGCAATTACCAGCTGCTCAAAAGACTCACTGCAGGCGTTAGAACCATGTTGCCACGTTTTTAAATTCCTGAAACAAACCATGTTCTGAATCTTTCCTTCTTCAGTTCTTATATGTGATGCAGTTTCTCTCTTTCTCTTTCTCTGGCAGATGTTATAATCAGCGCATGCATTGCTGTCCTTTAACAATGCAGACGTGTCCAGTTAATGACCTCATAGTTCTTAAACAGAGAGGGAGTAAGTGGGAGTAGGAGCGAGGGAGAACAGAGCCCACGGGGGAGCTTGCAGGTGCGTTGGGACGGCTCCAAAACCATCGCGGGTACATTTCTAGGCTGATGCTTCACCACTGAACGGCATCCAACCTTGCAGTAAAAAAACAGCTTTGTGATCAGGGACTATTAAGAGCAGGTCCCCTCCTCCCCACCACCACAGCTCTGCCAACTGGCCACGGGAAAAACACAGGGTTTCGCTGAAGTCAAACAGAACTGAATTACAGCAACGGGACGTTTTACGCAGTGTATGAAAATAAAACAGTGACTGAGAGCCCTCAAGCTCAGGGCTCTGTGTAAATTCTCGTGTCCATCTCTCCTGTTTACATGAAATGCTGTCAGAATAGTTAGGGGTGGGAAGGCAACAGTGACATTTGATTGCAAATATGTAAAGGCGATAATTAAATATTAAAGCATTATACAAATTATACAAAAAATACAATTAAATATTATAGCTTTACACAAATTATAAATTCAAATAATACTAAGATACTATTATTATTATTACTATTATTATTATGAATATGAAATTGTTAAAATGGTGATAAAAATGTGATTCAATATTTTTTTTTCTTTTCTACGTGCTAAAATATCTCTTAAAAACCCTAATGAGTATTTTATTGCATGGCTAACATAACCCAAGTTGTTTTTGTTCATCACTGAAAGCGTTTGCATCTTTTCTGAAGCTAATCTCTGTATGATGTATGTTCACCACTGTTATTTAATACCTTTCATGTTTGCCAGAAGCATAGAAAGTTTTAGTAGGAAAGTTTGACCAAATTAGCAAGAGTAAGTTAGTGGGTGTGGCTTAGCTCTGGGTCAGTTGTTGGGCGAGGAGTCTGATGGTTTGTGGGAAGACTGTCTTTTGAAACATGTCCTGATGTTTTTATGTTGCCAGTGCTGCTGATTCAGATTTGAATCATTAGTGGTCAGTGGCTGAATTTGGTCAGTTTCTTTTTTCTTTTTTTTCAATATTAAATGCAGATGTTACACTGCTGCAGACAAATGAGTATCTTATTTGGAGGAATACATTGCTGGCCTATACAGAATGTTTTTTTTTTTTTAACTCTTTCTTTTTTCACTCTCTTTCATACAGTGCATACACACACAAGAATAAGTCTTCACTATCAGAAGCAGACAACCAGTCTGGCTCTCCCTTTGGCTTTCTCCAAACTTTTTACAGATTTTACACCACAAGGATTTTAAGACAGGTGTGTGGGTGTGTGCATCTCTCTCTTTTAATGACATTCTATGTCTTTTCCCTGTTGGAGGGAATCGTTTGTATGCTTCCTTTCAGTGATGGCTATTGCAGGCAGAGTGAAGTCTTTCTGATAAGGGCCCTATGTCGTAATGAAATATCCTCAGATTCTCAGGTGCTCAGTTGCTCTGGGTGGTTCGGTTTCAGAACCCGGGTCATTGGCTCTCTCTTAAAGCCAAGTAGCAGTAAAATGCATTGACCATTTACTTGTATTTCTGAAACATTTCTTAGGGTTTAAATGATAAAATAGCAGATTTCTTGTTCCAATACTGAAGGCTGATCCCATTGCTTATGTTGAGGCCTCTTGTTGTTATATTCCAGGTTGACGTTGCTGTAAATTTTGGTCTTTATTAGGGTCTCTAAAGTGCCATTACATCAGACGTTGTATTTAGACACTGTTGTAACTGGCTAATGGCAAAATACTAACCGCGGGGGCCGATTTCCATCCCATGGACATGTGTAGGTGTTGAAATACTGTGTTCTTCTACATAGCCTCTTTATTTACAATCTGTCACTGATAAAGCTTTTGATGAATATTAAGGGCATCACATGTGTAGAGACTCTTAACGTGTGCTCGTATGCTTTATCTTCGACTTAAACAGACACATATAACCAAATGTCACAAAACTAGCACTTCTCCGCTGTTTTATGGTTTTTCTGCTTGGAGTTGAAGTGATTGGAAACAGGAAAAAATACCAGAGGAGACGGAGCTCTTTTAACCTCTGACCTCTGCCAACACAAATCTCAAAAATAAAAAGACAGCTTATGTTCTCCTTTCCTCTTACATGACAGATATGGCTAATAAATGCTAAACGACAGTTTCAGGGATGGAGTCTCTCCTATTCTGCCTCTTTTCTTCTGCTCATTTCCCATGTTGTGGTGTGCTTTGTTTTGTACAGCCACAGTGACATGGTCCATTTCAGGAGGGCTAGTGTTGATGCTATGCAGGGACTTTCCTCATCCTGTTGGGCTGTGGTTCAAACGTTCGCTCTCCATTTTTTCTCTTTCCTTTTCTTTTCTCTCTTTCATTTTTCCAAGGAGCTGGACATACTTAATACACATTATCTCTCACATCCATCACTCAGCTATTCGCTAAATGACATCGCCCAGGCAACCGATGTAAAGAGAGAGCGAGAGAAGTGAAGCTCTAAGGACAAATGTGTCTGCCGCTTATGTTGCTTTCTTATAAACCAATTTAAGGCATGTCATAATTGTTTGAAATGCAACAGCTCAAATAGACGTTTTTGGTTATGTATTTAAGTTACAAACAACATTCGAGATTTTCGAGAACTGTTTGTTCAAATGGGAGTCAAACAACCACCAAATTAAGTTGACAGTTTGTTTCTTTATACTGGACTTGATTTGGTTTCTCTGGCTGTACACTGGTTTGGCTTTACTGTGCCGAATGCTGTGCCACTTTATTGTCTCACATTTTTTACGAGTGAGAAACACCCCGATCTCCAGCTCTCTGGAGGGTTTTAGTTGAGGGGTGTTGCCCTGAATCTCAAGCTCATAAGCACCAATCCTGGGCAACAGCCAACTGTTTTTTTACCCAATCAATTCAGCTATAAATATCATATGACTAATCAGTTTGGAGATGCAGAACATTTATTTTATATATGTATATGGATGCATTAAACTTCAAAGTCACTAAGATGTTAAAATGATTATTAAAAATATGAATACTGTTATTCATCGAGGATGCATTCTATAAATCAAAGGTGCCAGTTAAGACATTTACAGTGTTATATACAGTAATATATCTACTGTATATCAAATAAATGCTATGTAAATAAATGCTGTTTGAATCTAAGAAAATTTTGAAACAAATGTATTTCAGATTCCACAAAGATATTAAGCAACACATCTGTTTTCAATATTGATTAATAAGAAATGTTTCTTGAGCAAAAAATCATCACATTGGAATGATTTTTAGAAGGATCATGTGACACTAAAGACTGGAGTAATGGCTGCTGAAAATGTAACTTAAATTAATTACAATTTAAATTATATTTAATTTGAAAACTTTTTAATTGTAATAATACAGAATAACTGTTATAACTTTTTTTTTATCAAATAAATAACTTTTTTTTTTATCTTAACAACTTTTGAACCATAGTGTATATAGATTGAGATGTGGATGGCTGGTTGGATTTTTTATGGATGTCAAATAGATAGTGTATGTTATCTGCAAGTATCTAACTGGACTATATTAAAAAGCCAAACCTTGACTCTTGACCTGTTTTTACCTTATCATTGTACAAGCTTCATAGAGCACTGGTTCTATGTAGCACTTCTTTTGTCATTCACTCTGTCTATGAAATATCGCACTGTTGTGAACAGAGCCATTAGCAGCTTCTGGCTGTGCATCAGAGAGTCTTTAAAGTCCAGCTGCTTCTCTGTGGGGGTTTGGAGTGCGTTTCACATGCGAAAAAATCACACGCACCCTTGATGCATGCGTTAAAGCGGCAAGAGCGACTACAGCAAGCTGAATATTAGCCTCTGTGGCACCATAACAAAATTATGGCAGAACGTTTACTAAACGCTCACTCAAAGGACCCCCATAATGCCAGAGGCCCCAAATCTCTCCCTGCAGCGTCCCAGCAGGAAAACACCGCCTCTCTGGCCAAGCTGCATTCCTCATAATGGCTTTTTACCTTCCAGACTCACAACCACAGAATTGCGAATATGACTTTATTTTAATCATGTGACGGCATCTTTCAAAGCATTCTACTGCGCAATTAAAAAATATAAAAATCAAGACCTCTCCAGTTTTTACAGGGGTGAGAAAGCAGCCGTGCTGCCCAGAGTGTGTGTGTGTGGGGGGGGGAATTAAGTATGTTTGGTAGGAGAAACCACGCTGGTTATGGCTCTGTAAATGCACACGTTTTGTTACATCTTCAAAGAACTAAGATTCTTCGACTATGGAGGAAAAAGGGCTTTTGTTATATTACTCTGGATGTGGAACGGTTCTGTTTTAGATCTCTGGTGAGGGGGCGACGTTCAACAAGCTGCTGAATGGCTGTCCTTAAGATTGCCGATAAGGTCTGTCAACAAACCGCCTGACCCTGTTTGATGGATATTGTCTTGGTGTTTGATTATGTGTAATGTCAATACATCACCATTGTGAAAGACTCATCCGTCTTTTGGTGAATTGTTCCAATAGTTTCCAAAAACCATCTGACAGAAATATAAATGTAAATAATGTCATTAAAAACAGACCAAAACAGGCAAGAGCATCGGCTTCCGCTCATTACATCATCAGCACAATTGTGGTGTGTGCTGGCGCTGCTGTTTGAATGAAAACAGCGCTGGGCTCTGACCTCGCTGGTACCCAGAACACAACACATAAAACCTCACCAACCAGCATCTTTTTCCCTCAGCCAACTCCATAAAACTCCATTTCACCCCTTGTAAATACGCACACTCTCTCTCTCTCTTTCTTTCTCTTTCTCCTCCTAATTTTTCTTTTTTACACTCAAACCACTGACTAAACTTCATTAGAAGAGTCTTTAAAGAATAGGCATATTTACAGTCATCATTAACTTATTCTCTACTCATCCTCAGCTCCAAATTTGCATGAGTTTCTTTTCAGCATAAATTTTTAGTTATTTACTGGACTGTATTTTCCATGCAGTTGCAACAATTGGAGTATGGAGCTTTCAAGCATAAAAAAATGACACAAAAGCACACAAAAGGTTTGTGATACTGTCGTATGACTCAGACACTGTTTTTGAAATCTCCTGAAGTCTTATGATTAGTTTGCATGAAGAACAAACTGAAATGCAAGTTATTATTTATTTCAGATAGGAGTTTCATGTAAGGCTGAAAGCTGATTTCACTCATGTTCAAGTTCTTTTCTTGAATTTGCAATTGCAATTTGTTGTGTTTTTTTTTTTCCCGGCAATTTTTTTTTTTTTTACAGTTTTTACAAAAAAGTTTTTACAAAAAAGTTTTTACAAATGTGACTGCACATTTCGTGCGTTTAAGACCTGATTCTAAAAAGATTCAATAACATTCTGTTAGAGGGACAGCACCAACAGTGCCCCCTGGTGGCCAGTACTTTAACTGTACTGATGGAGGTCATGGTCTGCTGCTGAAATATGCTTACTGGATTGTAGCCAATAAAAACAGCTTCATTTGCTCTCTTACAGATCTGTATTCACTATAGGGGAAGAGCCAGAGTGATAGAGACAGAATGGATAGAACAAATAACCAGTACCATAAATATCACATTTTGAGTAGTTTTCTGATTTCAGTCTGTCAGTCTTTACTTTTTGCCAGCAAGTCGCATGCCTACCATGTAACCTTTGCTTTAATTTGGAAATGAGATACTAGGTTGAATTCCCATCGGCCACACTGATAGTGAGCTTTATCAAGGGTTTTATACTGGAGTCAGAGTAACATATTGTGGTTGAACAAACAAAGGGAGCACTGATATTCTTGCTTATGTTTCGAGAAAGATTCTGGTTCTGTTGACCAAACGTCTCATTCAGATAAGGGATAATGCTTTTGGCTTTGAGCAGTACCCTTAAACATGTGCCAAATCTCAAGAGGACATATTTGTTGCCTCTAGGTTCATAATGACTTGACCCAGTGAGATGGAGTTTCCTAATATAGACTTTGACCTTTGACCTGTGTCTGTAATTTAAGCCAAGTTTGCTACTGTATGATTAAAACATCTCAAGTCAAAATTCGAAGGGGCATGACATTTCTGGCATTATTTGCTCCATCTCAAACTGTGTCTGACTTACTTTAGTAAAGACTGAATTTCTGCCTTTTCACATGAATCTCAGCCTGGGCTACTTTTATAGTGAGTCATACAGGTTGGGAACGAGATGAGGGTGAGTACATTCTGACAGGACTGTATTTTTGAGTGAACTTTCCCTTTAAAGATGGACAAGTAGAGCACACACACATTTTTTGAACACACTCATAGATCCCAACACACTGCTCGATGGCCCGGTCATCTGCAACAGCAGAGCAAAAGAAGCCTACTCTGCAAAATCACTCATCGCTCACACACACACACACACACACACACACACACACACACACACACACGACACTGTCCCAGCTGTGACCCGAGGCTCTGGTGTCTGTGGTCCATGTAACATGGGCCCCTCCAGAGTGCACAACCAGATAGAGCACCACAGAAAATAGACACACGTAGAGACGCACACGAACAAACACACACTCACTCATACTCAAACTCTCATACATACACATCGTGTGACACGGCCCAGCTGGAGGCAACACACCGCGGTTGGCCTGTCGCTATGGAGCTTCCTTCTCTGTGCTGTGCTTGGCAACCGATCACAGCACCCCCCACATGCTGCTGAACTGGAGCACTGCCTTACAAACACACACTCTCATCACTACATCTCTGTGTGTACTGACCATGGCATTCTGGGATAAAACTATGGAACTCCATTTTTTTTCCTTTATTGTAACATCTACAGTTTTCATTTTTGTACATTTTTAAGAGAACAGCATTTATTTGAAATCTAAATATTTTGTAACATTGTAAACGTACTGTCATTTTTTGTCATCAATTTAATCCATACTTGCTACATGAAAGTATTAAAATTATTATTAAACATATTTAAAAATCTCACAGAACCAAAAATTTTGAATGGTAGTGAATAACGGTTTACACAAACGTTTTAACCCCTTAACTGTCACTCACATTTTTGAACATAGACTTTGTAGTGCACGATCCAAACTTACATTTTTATAATTCATTAATTTTGTAACATGATTCTGATGTACCATTTACATGGTAATGCAATGTCTGATTTTAAAATGGGTTTTAAAGGATGAATTTTGAGATTTTAAGTTTTCAGATGATATATAATTTCTGATGATTTCTAAAATGTGATAGAGAAAAAGCAAAGAAGTCTTTTTTTTAACAAAGGTCAAAACTCCTGTTATGATGTAGATTTTTGAGGGTGCACTCTTGCCATAAATTAATTTGATTACTTTTCTTACATAATTTTTAACAAAAAACATTGGTAAAATATATATTTGAGAGTCTTAGATCTTTCCACTGATATATAGTTTGTCAAGATTAGATTAGATTTAATTGTAATATAGTGAAGTAAACGTAGGCGTCCCACAGAGGGGACGGGTGACAGTTTTAAGCAGCAAAAACTGCATCATGTGATAATAAGAAATGTAGCTTGAGCTCCAGATCAGCATATTGGAATGATTTCATGTGACACTGAAGACTGGAGTAAAGGCAGCTTTGTCATTGCAGGAATCAATTACACTGTTGGGGAGTTACTAGTAGTTACATCTAACAGAGTTACATTATTTAATAACAAAATAAATGTAACTGTAATCGGTTACAGTTATTGAGAAAAAAATGTGTAATTCAATTAGTTTCTTCTGAAAATGTCAATGATTACAAAGGGGGTTACTGAATATTTTTCAAACACATATTTCCCAAATTGCATTGCACTGATACCAGTGTTTCAGGTGTTTAGGACACAGAATAATTGAACATGCTTGTTCAATAGCTGTTTTATTTTCTATTTGGGTGTATGTATATATATATATTTTTTTCAAGGCATTGTTAGATGCCAGTGTTTCCTGTCTGAAAGATCTGATTTCAAAAGCAGCATCATATCTATTAAACAATTATCTTATGATTTTAAATCAGTATTTAAGTTTATAACAATTTAATTTTGTGGTGGCTGTGCTTTAAAATTAAATGAGTATTATCTTAATTCAAGTGATGAAGGATTTTGAAAGTGAAAATTAATCAAATGTAATCATTTACATTAAGAAGTTCATTGAAATATTTACAATACTTATTATATTTTAAATAGAATGTATTGTAATCTTTAACCTATTACATTTCTAAAGTAACCTTGCCAACACTGTGTGAGTGTATGTAATGTGATTTGATTTTGTAGTGTATGGATATGGTAATCTTTCAGTAAGACATATCAAAATAACGTTGTACCTTAATGGTATATAGTCCTAGTGATTGGAACTGGCCAGCTAATGAGAGAAGAGAACTATGCAACATGTCCATCTCAGAAATCCTGTTCATAAAAGTGGTCGGCAAGAGGATTTCTGCAGAAGAGCAGTGGGACTAAACGGGTTTATAAGTCCTGCGTGGCACATGTAATCAAAGGTTTAGAGTTCAATCCTTTGTGTATGAGTGAGAGTTTGATCAAAGCTGATTTTCATCTGGCTGATGTTTCTTCAGCCTGGAGGATGAGCAGGAAGTCAGGCTGAAATCTCACAGGGCTGTTCTTTCTTTCTCTTCTTTTTCAGTCTCTATTATCTCCCTGTCTTACCCATGAGAAGGTAATGGAACAGGAATACACACAAGCAAACAGTGGGAGGAATAGAGCCCTCTCTCTCTCTCTCTCTCTCTCTCTCTCTCTCTCTACAGGAGGGCAGCTTCAGGGCTACATTCAACCCTTGTGGCTTCTCCTAAACACTTGCACGCCTGTCAGTGGAAAGAGAGAATACAGAATGAGGAAAAAGAAGATATAAAGATGAAACTGATAGCCCTCTGAGGCACTGGGTGTTTGTTTTTCATTGTGGGTGTCCTGTTTCCAAAAGCTGTGATTCTGTAGGCCGTGAGCTGCTCCTTACAACCGTCCGTTGTTTGAAACACATTTTTCAGCAGATGGAGTGTGTCCACATGCAGGAGGTCGGGTAGACGACAGCGACCAACCTGCCAGGAAAGAACGGTGACATGACTGATGAACCAATCGCCCAGCCCGGGGTTGGTTTACTTTAGAAAACATGACGGCGAAGGAATTTCATAACAAGAAAGATGGAGCATTCTGAAAGCGTTTGTTTCATTTTTGGTCTCTAGCGCGGTCTCGTGGTTACACGGCATGTGTGTGTTTGTATGCCGCAGGCAGATCAAAGCATCTTTGTGTCGGATGAAGTTTTAGCTGCTTTGGTTATTGAATGGATGTCTTGTCAATGTCTACAGTAGCAACACAGTTCAAAGACCCAAGTGAGTCAGTACACAAAAACTTGTACGCTTGAAAGTTCGCTTTAGACCCTGCCGTCAAACTTCTGATGCATATTTTGAATTTACGCTGATATAACGGTATGTTCTGTTAAAAAATACACAACTGGAAGGTGCAGCGCATGATTTTTAACAAGGAATAGGCGCGGTAAATATTCGTCTCTCTTGGACATTGTTCCATGAATAATGTCGGATGTGCAAATTTCAGCTGCCATGACGGCTGTTTTATTTCATTAGCCCCTTAGTTCCTGCCAAGCTGGCCCCTGATGCTTGGATTTAGCCGCGATTGGGCCGAGAGCTGCGTGGGGAGGGCTCTACAAGCACGCCATCCTATCCCAGCCCTCCTTGTCGGGAAATTCAGACCTGACTGGTTTATTCGAGTGGCCAGGACCAAATCCTTACCATCTGCACCTTTCAGGCATTAAACTGTTCCTGCTTTATCTTTAATAGGGAAATCGAAGACAGTCCCTTTGGGATCCGAGGGAAAACGTGCACACACACACTAGCATAAAAGCATTCTGCACATAAACACACTCATACTAACACTCAGACACACACAAACACGAATAAACACACTCATCCAAACACTGGGGTACAAACAGACATTCATAAACACACTCCCGACCACTCACAGAGAACATGTGCTCCAACACACACACACACACATCAGAAGAAATTGCCTTTCTCTCTCTCTATGCCATGTGCTTTGGCACGCCATGCCACCTCCTATTAGTGTGTTTTCAGTTCAGTTTGAACTTTCGGGCTTTATTTACTTTAGGTCTGATTGGTGAAATCAACCATTTGTGACATTTATGCGTTTTCAGATGGAACTCATAAATAGGAAATATCTAAGAGCTTTGGACAGAGCGAAGGGAAAATATTCCGATATCGGTGATTCAGGATAAAAGCTCTTATTTTAGAACCTCATAGCACAGGGAATATGGATTGTCCTGACCTTCCGTTTTACACAGATTGTCTCCTGTTAGAACTCTGATTGACGACACTTAATGGGAACGCTGTGTCTCTGAAGACATCAAAGCAGAAGGGAGAGATGGAGAGGCATAGAAGGGAAGTAACTAACATTAAATAAGGGAGATTGGGGGCAATTGTAACATTTTCCTTCATAACTCAAAGATTACAGCAAATCTACCTTCCATTTTTGGTGTAAGAAACATTACTATGTTCCAAAAAGTAGCTACATTAATAGGCTTACAATGGGATGAATTTAATAAAAAGGTTAGAGGGTTATAATCACACCCATTTCGTCAACTGTAACACTTGCAATCTGTTTTAGTTTGAATAAAAGCAGCCAATTAAGTAATAATAATTGATTCATTATTTGAGTTGTTTTTAAAATAGTATGCATTTAAAACAAAAGTCTAAGTGGGACTTATATTAAAATTATCTGAAGCAAGTTTTTACTGAAGTATAATCTTGTTAAATGTCAGTGTGCTTAATTATATTTAATGTGTATTTCAAATCTTAGAAGTATATTTCAAAAATAAAACTGTACTTGCAGACATAATATAATATAATTTAAAAACGATTACTTATGTGTACTTTTTAGTAAAATAGTTATTTAAAGTTTTACTTGAAATCAGCTTGCACTTATAAGTGTATTCTTTTAGGTTCAGTTTTATTACATAACTTCTTACAGTTGCCTTGTCCTCAGTCATAAAATATTGCAGAATAAAAGTTTATCAGAAAATAACATCTTTTAATATCTAGTTTCACTCTCCATGTGAAGTATTTTCTCGAACAGATAGATATCTCTACTGAGCATGTGTTGAATAAGTGTCATCACTCTGGATTATTTGTAATTCAAGAAATTTAGTGTTACAAATTGTCCCCTGTGGTAATTGCCCCCAGTCTCTCATATGCCTCATTTTTTGGATTAATGACACACAAAGATAAACATGCATACACAAATTGTTAAAGTGTGTTTTGACTTTTCCCAGCTTGGGAATCTCAGAGCTGTGCGGTGATGATGCTGCGTTATCTTCTGCTCTCAGGTCAGTAAAAGGATACAGTCCAGACAGTGGATTTCTTTCACTGCACTGTCTGTTTGGTTTTTGTCTAATATCAGCATGAATCTGTGAGACCCCACACATATTCTCCTTAATTCTTATAGAACAGAGGGGCTTCAGTGTGAGAGTGTGATTATTTCCTGTAAAAACTTATATATTAAAACTATAAAAACTATAATTTCTGCGCTTGCATGTTCCTACAGCATTTTTTAAGTGTGAGGACTGTCTAAACACATCAAATTGGTTTAATACCACTTTGCTGTGGTATTACAGTTCCTAGTGGAACGGATTAGCGAAAAAGACAAAATGCAGTACAAGGATGTACTTCTTATCAGTTGTTGATTGGACCAGGGCATATCTGAATGCGAGATTGAGGTTGAATTTAAGAATTTAAGCAGACTAAATGATTGGGGAAGCCTGGCATATGACACCAGAGAGAAGCTTGTAGTTTCACATGAGCGTATGCACTGATGAATCATTCACAATATAACATCAAAAAGATTTATTTACAAAATGGTGAAAATAGAAAATGTGCTCAGAGCTTAGGAAGCACAGTATTATTTTATTCCTGAATTTTTTTTGAATCCTTTTTGAGTTTTTTGTTTTCCAATAGTAGTAAGGGGAGGATTAAGCGTGAAATATCCTCAGATATCCTTCTGAAGCCGCTGTTTTCAGTAAACGTGAAGAAAGATCACATAATCACAGATTTTTAGGCTGTTGACAGCTGAGTTAATTATAGAGTTTTAGAGGGGCTAAGATGAAGGATGGATGACTGAAGCCACTGTAAACATGGTCTAGCAATGAGTGTTATCCGAAAAATTTAAATAAAATAAAGTCATCATTTGTTCACCCTCTTATCGTTATAGCCCCATATGATTTCTTTATCTTTCTTTGATCAAACACCAAATGGGAAGTTAGGCATCCCTCTTTTCAGTGCAAGAGTTTGATGTTGATTTGCTTTTTAGTGTTTCTCGGAAAAAAAGAGCATTATACGTGATTGGAACTACGTGAGGGCGAGTAAACAATGACAACATTTTCACATTTGGGTGAACCACCACTTTAATATCAACAACGGGTGCGCACGTCATATTTACCCATCGTGTATGATGCTATGATAAATATTTTATTCCAAGCTGTCTTCCATACAATCAAATGGAAATCAACTCGGATTGTGTAAAGCATATCGTTAATTCTTTCTAAACTGAATCCTTCATCAGATGCTGGAATCCTCCAGTAAACACACAGGGTACTTTAAGGCCATTAAGTTCTTCGCTCCCTGGAAATGATTTCTAAACACTGTCGTAAATCCCAACACTCGTCACGGAGGCCAGACGAGAGTCCTCTCCTACTTCAGACTCAGATAAACACTTCAAAGGCGACCAGCGGCTAAATTGGAGAGTGGCATTATATGTAAGGCATGTTGGGTTTACTTCGCCACTGAAACTCAAACAGACCCGTACACTAAGAGAGGTGTCTATTAATATCACCACCACCCACATGCTTGTGGCTCCTGCCAGCTCTACCCTCATCAACTCTGGAGTACTAAAGCTGGTTTTTTATAGGGGACGTCTCATGAGTAAACAGACAGAGAAGAGCGATGACATGACTCACTGGAGAACAGAAGGTTTCCTTTTTCTCTGCAGTTAGTGTCAGCATCAACGCATCCATCACTCGAATGACTGGATCGACATAGACTGATCGCACCGAGGGCACACGCACTCAGCTACGGGTAACGGCTTGGCAGACCTTCAGCTCTCTGGAGGCAAATTTGCCATTCAGAGTGTTCCGCCGTCTTGTACGCCATTCCCTCCCAAGGAATAATGAATGTTGTGGCAATGACTAGAACATCACCAGCGAACACTGTTTCCCAGAGTTCTCGGAGGTCACTGGGCTGCTCTTGGGATTCTTCCACTGCTGGAGAAGTGATCAGGTTCTCCTTCGAAGTCATTAATATTGTCATTAATAATTGCTAAGAGACGATATAAGCATTACGAAAACGGAAACTAATGCAGATCCCGGATTTGGTAAAACTAGACGTCGTCAACTTGCCAACAAGGAGAAGAAACACCAGACAGTGGGGGAAAACTCCTGACAATTGAACAGAAAAATGAGCTGTCATTTTAAAAGAGTGAGGGCCGTTTGCCCAGTTGTTGCCCAGTGGCATGAAGAAAGACGTCTGTGCTGGCTAATAATACCACAAAAGGCACTTCCATTCAGAAATGATTCCACCATTCCACAGGTAACACTAATGATGTGGTCAACTTGGCTGGGCGTTTTTCATAGAAACTGCATGGTCATGGTAAACCTAGATTTGAACAACAGATCGACTGACTGTATTGGGGAGACAGAGAGTGGAACACTTTCACATGAGTTTAAGGCAGAAGAAAGAACATCAACTCTGGACCCTTATTCACCTGAGGAAAGAGAATAACACGAAGACTTGATCCAACATCTCTGCAGGAGATCGCAGTGTTCCTCCCTTTCTCCCATCTCTTTTCTCCGAGAGATGCTTGTTTCTCTCCGGGGAGCCATATACAAGTGGAGGAGGGAAAGGAACTTGAACCAACCAAATTAAACAAATGAAATAAGAGGGAAAGTGTTGTCATAGCATCCTAATGACTCAATGAAACCTCTGTAAACCTGTTGAATTCAGACCCTTAGCTGTAAATTGAGATGTCCTCATAGTCATTTACGAGGGTAAGGATTCGCTGTAAAAGTAATTTCAAAGGAAACATGTTACACGTACGATATTGGTCTAATAAGCCTTTTACTTAGAATTGGATTTTTATCAAATTCTCAATGCAGGATACTCATGATTGTTGCGGAAATACAGGTCCTGCGGATTGTTTTCTTTTATGCCAAATGTTTTGTTATTATGTATCCGCCCAATCAATATATACAGGCCCATTAAAGTCACTTTTCATTCTTTTCATGTAGTTGTGCTTGAACATAAACTCTGGGTTCAAGAGCCAAAATGTAATGGAGGCACAGACTCTGCTCCATTCACTGACTCAGTCGATCAGTGTAAGGAAATGCTATTAGCCCTTCAAGGCGGTGGTTCCCCGCTACAGTCAGCAGCTAGCAGTTAGTGAACAGGAACGTTGAACGTTTCCCATCGTTTTGACCCTAAACTCCTCCCTCTCTTCTTCTTAGCTTCATTCAGTCTGTTAGCAAAGTAACTCTTGAGTGGTTTTCCATATGTTTGCAGCTTAATGGCGGTCTTTATCCTATAAAATGTCTTTGTTGACCACTGAAGGAAGTTTCCTCATTATTTGGTACCATTTGAATGCTTAAAGACTTTACACTGGGGTCAGACACATCAAATTGGTTTAACATCATTAGCATACCTGTATTAAGATGTCACCATTCTGCACAGCTAGAGAAAACCTATGTTGTAAATACTGTATAAGTTGCTATGTTATTATGCGCAGTAAAATGATTGTACTTTAGGATGGTGTGCTGTCAGTAACTCTTTGACCTTATGGAAGATTGACATTAATGGCCGCTAGCCACTGTGTCAGGCCTTGGAGAAAAATACAGGTTTGGGATCCGGACTGAAAGTAGAAAGTTAACTATTTGACCCAACACTAAATAAGGATAGCTAAGACCAGTTTTAAATGAAAGATCAAGATGAATGTGTCTTATTAAAACTGGATTGTCATCTTATTATATACCCCCCCCCCCCCCCCCAGTAATGTATTATTTTATGAATAAACAATTAAAAGGAATTAAAGTATAAAGAATTGTGAATTTTGTCTTTCAGGAGTTAATCCAGAAGTTTGGCACTGGGAAAGAACAATATCTATAATATATCCTAACAAAATTGTAATTAAAGCCAAAATCAATAAATTAAACACCCCCCTACACCCCCACTGCTGGAATATATCAGCAAATTGGCAAGCGCATCCCTACTGGTCTTAAAAAAATATAGAAAATCCCGACCTGACTGTATCATTTATAATTGATAAATGGGAAAGAGATCTCTCTATCGTGACCAATATTTACTTCTGGACACAAATCTGTAAGTGTAACTCTATTGTGTCCAAGAATGAAAACATAAAGCTAATCCAATGTAAGGCTGTTAGCAGAATAAATAATACGAAACACAAGATACACATCATGGGATTCACATATATATATATAAAAAAAAAAAGCACAGCATTTATGTAATAGGACTAACAACTGCAATCTGGTTCTGCCCTCCTATGTATCACATTAGGAAAGAAACTGTCAGTTGTTTTTCTTGTGTTTTGTTTGTTCAGGTTGCCTTGTTAGTGACAACTTTGTAAGACTTTAAAAATGGCTATTCAATCACAGAGTTGCTGCCAAGCAAATTTTAAGCGTATTGTACTTCACAGAAGTGTGATGAATGAAAAGTAACATATACTGAATACTGAATCAGACTGATTGATTGGTTGGTTGGTTAATTAAATAAGATGTCTTATTTATTTACGCACTTAATTTTTACTTTACATTATGTTCTGTGCAACTTTATTCAACAACTCAAATGTACAGTACAAACATACAGAAATGTGTATGTAAATTCAAATGAGATCAGATGGTTGAAGCGTTTTTTTTTTTTTTATTGGTTTTATTGAGTTTATTTCTTTAGCACTGTTTGTGAAGAGGTCCACTAGGATGTTTAATTTTAAAATCTTGTTGTGGTGAAAATTGCATGGTGTGATGAGCCCTGTGCTCACAAAAATGAGTTACAGCACCTCCGCTGCTTTATTGTTTCAGCTCCATCAGCCCCAAACGCTTCACCTGCTCGCGCCAAAAGAGCCAAACCATGTCCCCACTGTTTTAAGAGGAGGACATTACTCTGCAGGAGCATTTTACACTTTAGGGAGGATGTCAGTGAATGATTTGGGCGTCTCTGAGTTTTTCTTGGCCTCAGTCGGTCACTGTTTTGCTGCTTTGATGACTTGCTTGTGTGTAAAGGGTCAGCATTGAAAGGAGAGCTATGTGAGGGAAATGAAACATTGGTCATTAGGATGAAATCCAACTTCACTCCCTCTCAGCTGATACATTACCAAGTGATTAGTGAATAAATTCATCTTTAATATTCATTTGCATGAGCAATCCGGTTATGTCCATTTATTGCATTGCTTGGGTCAGGAGCCACATTCATATACGTTAAGAATGCATATAATTCTTAGACTCGAGAGATTCCTTGAATATTACTTGACACCATCAGGGCACTTTATCTTGAATATATATAGCTGGTGCTGGCTGCACAGCAGTGTTGAAGGTGTAGATAGATATTCATCTCTACAGAGAGGTTCATCTCAGTCCATAGGCTGCCATGAGAGCTAACACTGTGTGTCTCCATTGTCTAACAAGGCAAGGAACTGAGTCCAGATTTAGTCACCTTGTCAAAAACTAATGATTCACAGCATTACTGTTATACAGCGAATCTCGCTGGAGCAAGCTTAAGTTGCCTGGAACATCACTGTTAATTTTTTTAATTAAAAAAATAAAAACTCATTGCATATTAATCCCCATAATAGTCTGAAGTCAAACACGCATATACTTGTTTAATGGGGACATTCTATATATATAATGGTTTTTATACTGTGCAAACTGTAATTTTTGTCCCCTAATATTTTTTTCCACACGATTACTATTTTTAGAATCTCTGTACTTTCAAGCTCCAAAAAGTACATAAAGGCACTATTAAAGTGGTCCATAGGAAAGGTGTTACTACATTTCTAAATTAGTTTTTTGTTTATTGTTTTTTTTTGTATAAAATGTGACGTTTTTTTGGAATTGAAGCTATTTCTTTGAAAAGCAGTGTACAACTCTACAGTTTTCCCAGAATTAAAGACCTGTGTGCAATATTCTGTCATCACTTTAGAACAAGGAATTCAAAGGAGTATTGAATGACACTTTTGAATCAGATCTTTTAAGTGCATTTGAATTGATCAAGGCAGTTCCAGTCTAAATGACTCTGTGGTGATGATTGGTCAGATGATGTCATCACCTGAGCACCAGTTTAATGCACCGTTGTTTGTTTATCTGTGCGTATGAGTGGACTATTACATTATGTAGGCCTATTGTTTGTAAATAATATGGTGTTATATGTTTTTGCAAAGCCTTTGGGTACACACGTGAGGTTTGCATCTTCCTATGGATATTATACAGGACCTTTTCAGAAAATTAGCATATTGTGATAAAAGTTCATTATTTTCCATAATGTAATGATAAATATTAAACTTTATTGTTTTAGTACTGATGATTTTGGCATACAGCTCATGAAAACCCAAAATTCCTATCTCAAAAAATTAGCATATCATGAAAAGGTTCTCTTAACGAGCTATTAACCTAATCATCTGAATCAACTAATTAACTCTAAACACCTGCAAAAGATTCTTGAGGCTTTTAAAAACTCCCAGCCTGGTTCATTACTCAAAACCGCAATCATGGGTAAGACTGCCGACCTGACTCCTGTCCAGAAGGCCATCATTGACACCCTCAAGCGAGAGGGTAAGACACAGAAATACATTTCTGAACTAATAGGCTGTTCCCAGAGTGCTTTATCAAGGCACCTCAGTGGGAAGTCTGTGGGAAGGAAAAAGTGTGGCAAAAAACGCCGCAGAACGCGAAGAGGTGACCGGACCCTGTGGAAGATTGTGGAGAAGGACCGATTCCAGACCGTGTGCAGGAAATGGGCTACAGAGTGGTCCAAAGTACTTTTTTCGGATGAAAGCAAATTTTGCATGTCATTCGGAAATCAGGGTGCCAGAGTCTGGAGGAAGACTGGGGAGAAGGAAATGCCAAAATGCCTGAAGTCCAGTGTCAAGTACCCACAGTCAGTGATGGTCTTGGGTGACATGTCAGCTGCTGGTGTTGGTCCACTGTGTTTTATCAAGAGCAGGGTCAATGCAGCTAGTTATCAGCAGATTTTGGAGCACTTCATGCTTCCATCTGCTGAAAAGCTTTATGGAGATGAAGATTTAGTTTTTCAGCACGACCTGGCACCTGCTCACAGTGCCAAAACCACTGGTTAATGGTTTACTGACCATGGTATTACTGTGCTCAATTGGCCTGCCAACTCACCTGACCTGAACCCCATAGAGAATCTGTGGGATATTGTGAAGAGAAAGTTGAGAGACGCAAGACCCAACACTCTAGATGAGCTTAAGGCCGCTATCGAAGCATCCTGGGCCTCCATAACACCTCAGCAGTGCCACAGGCTGATTGCCTCCATGCCACGCCGCATTGAAGCAGTCATTTCTGCAAAAGGATTCCTGACCAAGTATTGAGTGCATAACTGAACATAATTATTTGAAGGTTGACTTTTTTATTTTAAAAACACTTTTCTTTTATTGGTCAGATGAAATATGCTATTTTTTTTAGATAAAATTTTGTTTTTTTATGAGCTGTATGCCAAAATCATCAGTATTAAAACAATAAAAGACCTGAAATATTTCAGTTGGTGTGCAATGAATCTAAAATATATGAAATTTGAATTTTTATCATTACATTATGGAAAATAATGAACTTTTATCACAATATGCTAATTTTTTTAGAAGGACCTGTATACAAGTCGTTGTAATTTGTAAGTCTTTTTCCTTTCATTGTGAAAGAAACTTGCATATAGCACTAGTTTTTTTTTGTTTGTTTTAGGTTCAATGACTTCGTTTGTTGTTGTAAAAAGCATTTATTGTTTCTGACAATAGTTAACAGCAATCAATGTTATTTACCTGTTTCGCTGTCTCTGGGCTCACTTTGTCATTGTGCACTGGTACAATGCACTCATGATAAAAATGATCATACCATGTTTTGTTTGGGTTACTCTGATGTTGGGTCATTGAATTGTTGTATGTATGTATGTATGTATGTATTGTTTTGTGTTGTGTACCACACTAGTTGCTGTCTTTTGCTATTTCAATTGATATGGAATAATGAGAATGTGTTTGTATTGTTTTTTATTTGTGGTTTTGTGTAGCCCAGTTAAGGAGTTTGAGCACCAAACTTAAGCTGTTTTGTTATTTTGTTTATTTGTCTTTTTTCTTTTTATTTATTCAACACTCTAACTTAGGCTTGTGGGAAGAAAATAAACCAATATAACTTTTTGTTTGACATCTTGTGTGTCTTACCATGCCTATCTAGTTCCTATGGAGCCCCGCACATATGCCATGCAAGACAAAATTTATAAATTGTGCTCACGACTAATTCATTCCCTCAATGTACTAAAACGTGCACACAATTACTATTGCATTCCCTCAATTTACTATTGCGTTCCCTCGATTTGCTAAATCGTGCGTTGAGGGAACGAATGAGTAAATCGTGCACATGATTTAGCCTACTATTTTTTCATGCACGTCATGTGCGAGGCTCCATAAGTTCCTCCCTAGACAATCGGAACCATGGTACCTGACTTTGTTGGCCGGACAACTAGCTGGGTCACAGACTCACTAACTCATTCATTCACTCCTGTTTTGTCTGTCTGTCTCTCTCTTTGTGTGTGATGTTTTTTCGTTTTTATAAAAAATATTACATGCACAAATGGTATAGAATTCAATGTATCAAGTTACTTTTTCCATGCAACTTGCAGTGTAACTAGCTACTTTCTCTGAAGGGCAGATTTCAGCTTAGATTAACTCAGTTTACAGAGTAGCCTAACTAGCTACATTTTTGAGTAGCTTGCCCAACACTAAAAAGATGGCACCTGTGTCACAACTTAGACACCAGTAACATCAATTGTCATTGGTCCTCAGTCTCGTAACCAAAAACCATGATGTCAAATCTGTCATAGGCACCAACGACTTTTCACATTTCTTTAATATGAAACAAATTAAAATGGAACAAACAAAACAATAGTAATAAGTATGACACATTCATTGCTATAAAGAACTGCAATATGTTCAGTTTACGAGCAGCGATCTTTGACATCACTTCCACAGGGAGATTAGGAGGCTTGGCTTTAGCTGTCTGGCTCTGCTGTGTTAGGAAATATTTCACGTTAGACTAGCAGTAAAGAACGTGTAGCTTGTGGTTGATTTGTCCAAGTTTTGTGTTTAAAATTTGTCAGTAAGCCTGAAATTTGCTTTTCTGCTTTGAAATGCAATTGAAAATGTCTCTTAGCTAGACAAAGTGGAGACCCAGACTATGGTCACTTGTATATCAAGCCGGCACAGAGCAGACAGGGTCGGACATCGAGGCTGAACCAGAATCTGTTGCAGTTGCCAGAAGCCTTGAGCTGCTTTGAGAATGACAGCGTCTGGTTTCTCTCTGCCTGATATGAGGCCACTTCACAGTTTCTGAGGCCGGACTAATATCAAATCTGGGCCGAGGCCAAATTTGGCCAACAGTTAAATCTCAACTTCCAAGATTTCCTCCGTATTTCCCATGGGTTTGCAGACACCAGGCTCGTTGGGGTCTTCGGACAGACAGATTTAGGCTCCTGGGAGCGTAGGTTCTGGAGTGGAATTACACAGATCACAGCTGCATGGATAAAACCTTCGCTCTTCCGTCCATTTGTTGTGAAATATATACTGTTACTGGAACAACTTTAGCCCTAAGTGACAGGTACCAGATAAACTCTACATGTTCACTAAACCCCTGACATACCTCTTTTCACCTCTCAACCAAAAAAACAAGTTATAGAGAGCCCTCTAGATGACTCAGAGACTTTTGGAAACAGGGAGTTGAACCTCAGCCCTCCCATATGGGCTGCATGTGCTGGGAACTCCTCACTGGGCTCAGCTAGTGCCGCCCAAACCCTGCTGCCATCGGCCGTCATAAAGTCACTGCATAAACGACACAATCTTTAAATTTTAATACACCACTCAAATGTCAACTGTAGACTCAATCAATAAAATAACGTGACTCATTGAATCATAAAATGGATGAAACGATGGAATAATTAGATGCAGATAATCTACTTTCTCATTATGAGTGTGAATAAACAACTACAGCTGCCCTTTCAAGGCTCTTTGGATCCATTGAAACCCAGCAACTGCTGTGAGTTTCTGTGGCTTTCTTTCATGGGTTAAAGGAAGGCAAAACAGATAGCATAGTAGTGATGTGTACAATTAAATGTCATTGTTTATAAGCTGAGGTCATTGTGACTGTTTTTGTAGTATGTATGGGAAGCAGACATATTTATCAAATTTCTCTGCACTGGAAATTACAGCTTTCCTTCACACACTATTTATCATGAAATCAATACTTCCTTAAGGTCTATCAGAATTTCATGTTAAATTGGTTTGTGCTGTGACTTCCCTTTGATATATATGTATGAAATAGGCTCTCGCCATTGTTTTTTTTTTTTTTTTTTTTTACTGTCATTTACACTGTAGGACAGACAGAGGCATGTTTTAGGAGCAACACTCCCTTTTTCTGTCCTTTGATTCCCTTTAAACAGCAAATCTCATTTCTTCTTATTTTATTTTAATTCTTAATCAAAATTAATATGCAGTGCAATAAATAATACAATAATAATAATAACCATGGAATATAATTCTAATGTATTTCTAGTAATAATTGGAAATATATTTAAAAAAAAATGAAAATTCAGTCATCTTTTACTTACCCTTATGTAATTTCAACCCTAAATGACTTTTTCCTGTGGAATACACAATATTATTTTTTTCTTTTTCTTTTTCTTTTTCTTTTTCTTTCTTTCTTTCTTTCTTTCTTTCTTTCTTTCTTTCTTTCTTTCTTTCTTTCTTTCTTTTTTCTTTTTCTTTCTTTCTTTCTTTCTTTCTTTCTATATAATTATAATATCTCTAGATTGGTTTTTAGATAAAGTTTTTGATCACTGTTTGGCATGCAGTTGAAATAAATAAAGACTGAAGCAAAAAGCAAAAGTTACATAAAAGTGGTCTATATAATTTGTTGAACATTCCAAAACATGTTTTTAATTAAAAATCTACTCTGTCATGTTCATGACAGAGATGTCTGGTTCATCAAGAAATCGTTCATGAATGAATCAGGAACCATTTAATTGAATATAATCAATGAAACAGTTGATCCATTTTACAAAATCTGCTCAAAACAACATTATATAAATTATTTAATGCATTTATCACTGTGTTCAAGAGAAGAAAGAACGTCATACTGGTTTGGAACATCATAAGGGTGAGTAAATGATGTCAGAATTTTCATTTTTGGGCAAACTATCCCTTTAAGACATGACACTGGAAAGACCGAGGCAAGACGCACAGTACATCTTTAAATGTGTACTGTCCTGGGTAGGCACATCCATATATAATGTTAAGTGTATGACGCAACAATGGCTCCTAGTTTAACTCTCCTGTCACAACACTAGAAGCTCCTGACAATAACCGGCCGGATGTACCATAAGTGTTCTTCTGTAAAACCATGTAAAAACCAGAATGTCCACACACAACATGCAAGCATGTGTACAGATTTCCACAGAAGTATCTGTTCTGTCCTTTTTACCTCAATTGTTCCCTCTCTGTCTCTCCTGTGCTTGGACCGGTGCCCACTCTGCAGATCAACTACACTGAGGCAGAGATCCTGTATCTCTTCCTGTTTACATATTGGTCTGTGGAGTGATATGTGTGGATTGCATGGCCTTTTCAGCACTACAGGAATGCAGCTCTGAGCATGTGTTGAGCATGAGAGAATGATCACACAGTCGTGAGGTCAGGGATGTACAGTAAAATGAACTTGGTTTACTATGTATACACTCAGTAAGCTGGGAAATTTGAGGACTGTCTGGTTTAAGGCAGTGGTTCATAGAAGTGGACATCGAAAACAGCATTTGCATATAACACATACTTATTTGATAAGATTGACAATTACATAACTATTTAAAGTAGCAAAGGGTGCCTTATCCAGGTAAAATAATTTAGTACTTGGTCTTATGCAGTAGCTAGAAAACAAAAGCTAGAAATTTGCCAATCAGTTACACAAGAGTATTTTCAATTATTCATCCCATTTCAACATGCTGCCTGTTTTTTTTTTAATATCTTGTATTAAAGGCCATGCCAGTGCATTTCTGAAAGATAAGTTTTTTTGACAATGAAAATGAGAATATTAAATGATAATTTTTACAGACATTAAAAACCTTATAAGTTAAGCTCAAACATAATATATAGATCTGAATATGCATTTGAGTGTTCATATTGTTCATATTTGCTCTCTATTCAAATAGTTGAAAATATTAGGATTTTCCCATACAAATGAATGAGTAGTTATGGAATTATGGTTTCCCCTGATAATTGACGAGGCCTTTTTGCCATGACTGTATTTGTAGAAAAATACTTCCCGTACCACCTGTGTTTATGACTAATTCTGCGTGAAAATGGTGATGACTTCATTGGTTGCATCTGGAATGAATGGAATGGAGAGAATCGTAATGAGACTGTTTGCCTGCTGCTTTTAAGTTGATTTTGGGGTGAAACTGCTTATGTTTGAATGCATGTAATGTTTCCATAAGACACCAGAGCGGACTGATGCTCCACTCTGGCCTTTAATCTGTGTTTCAGAGAGTGTGGATTCCCCTCAGCTCTCTCCTGGATAAACACTGTTACAGGCTGATGCTGAGGAGCTCAAAGTTGAGTCAATATTATCCAGAGCAATAAAGTCCTGCACAGTGCGCTCTGCTCCCCCTGTGAGACCGAGATGAGTTCATCTCTAAACTGCTGAGCTCTAGGAGGACCTGGACTCTGTTTATGAGCAGTAAAGTTTGAGTCTGTACAAACTTTCCAAGTTTCTAATCCAGTCTAGTGTCGGTGACATTTTACTTTTTCAAATGCCATAAACCCTTAATGGTTCAACCAAAAATGAGAATTCTGTTATTATTTGGTCCCCAAATAATATCAATGTTCTTTTTACGAGTTGAAAGTGAATGAGGGCTGTTGCTGTTAAGCTTCAAGAAGGAAGGAAAAGCTCCATGAAATATTGTAAAGATTAGGTTATAAATCGAATAGAATTCACATTTTTAGCTGGAAGCAATGGTTTGAAGCTAAAAACATATTAATGAATTTGTTTATTACAGACAACATTTTGCTTCACAAGACATCAGCTGCTTTACTTGGTTACTTGTAGATTATTGTGACACTTTAATCAACTGTTTGGACTCATTCTGTTGGCACCCATCCTCATCACAGAGGATTGAATAGCAAATGATGTAATCTGAAACAAAATATTTACATCTTAGATGGCCTGAGGGTGAATACATTTTCAGCAAACGTACATTTTTGGGTGAATTATTAGAAAGCAACTTTTTCATGGACTTTCATACCTTTCATATGCTCACAAGTAGTTACTTACTACACCCAGAACCGATCAACATCTGAGAGGGACATAGAGTCACATAGTTGCTTTAACCGCTGGGACCAGATCACTGTGTCATGAATTATTCCGATCATTTATTAAGCTTGATCAACTGATTCATTGACAAGGTCTGAAACTAGAAATAATTTATTCACAAATCTCCTTCCTTGTGAGCTCTTATGAATGTAGAAAGAAGGGCTACAGAAGGTGTCAATATTTTTTTGTGAAAAACAACTTACATTTTTGTCTCTTTATTACACAAAAAGCTTTTTATACTTTTATGGGTTCTTTTCATGTGATTTTAAAGCATGTCAACAGTCTCATTGAAATTCATTGCATTAAAAGGAGTGGCCAGAATATTCTTTGACAGAAAATAAAAAAATCAAATTTTATGTTATACAAAGAAAACCACACAGGTTTAGAATGACATGAGGTTGAGTAAATGTTACCAGAGTTGGGTGAACTGTCCATTTAAGATCATATTAATTCTGTTTGCTAGGTGATGAGCTAATGCTCACAGCCTGTTCGACTGTCGACTGATCTCTAATGCCAGGCCGATCCAAAACGCTTAATATTCTTAATAACAAACTCTGTTATTCCTCATTATCTCTGCCTTGGACTTTGATCGCTCCTCGCTTCTCCGTCAGCAGGAGACCTAGGATCAGCTATAGGTCATCAAAGCCTGGTTTGTCGGTGTGAACCCATCCCTGGCAAAACTTCTGTGTGAGTTCAGATCAACCCTGTCATCCAATTCCCCCAGTGGACCTCACTTCTTAAGAGTTGCCCTACTGCTCTAACCTGTGCACACTTGTTTGTTCAAATATCTCACATTCACAGCAGGAACATTTTCCCCACCATACCTTGGGCGGGCAGGCCAACAGAAACATGGCTGAGCCCTGGAATAACACCCAGTGAAAGCTGCTGGTGTTTCTTAATTGGACTCAACTCTTTCGACATTGAATTCTTTTGAACTGAAACAGCTTAACCACAATACAACTTCTGTTCTGCTCGCAACAATGAGCTGTTGTGTTATCTTCCTGGTGGCTTAGGTGATATTGCCCCAGGACTGCACACTTATGCTGTCAGAGTTTTAACATTGTTTAAATATGTGAAATATTACAGTCAGTGAAAAAAATGTCAGGGAACTTCTGGTTTGGATTCATTATAAGCTCTGTCAATCATCTTTGTTGGAACAAAATATCAAATGAATTTGGTATTGACTTGAGAAAGACAGAATGAATAAACTTAATTTTTTTTAGCACATTTCAAAAAAAAAAAAAAAAAAAAAAGGAAGAAAAGAATTTGATCAATTACAGGTGTTGCATTTGGCCGAAATTGAGCTTTCTGGTTTCACTGCAACTTTTCATGTTTCGGAACAGTTGAGAATTGTACTTACTTGTCTGGCTTAATTTGAACTTTTGCTTGGCATCTAGATGAGTCATGGGATCTACAATATGTGTGTGTGAGAAAGACAGAGAGGGTCTTCTGACAGGGGTCCTGCTGACGGGCTTTAAAGGCCAGCAGTCATCTCTTACAATAACAAACACACCAATCCAACCCATCAACCGTGGGAGACTTAAAACACCTTTCTTTTGTGTTTTCATTCAGGAGACATGCACGACAGAACACGTTGAATGTCTTTTGGTAACACGTCAGAAGATCTGTCTGGTATGTTCTTGTGGGAAATATTATTATTGTTATAATTTTTTTTAGCAACGGTGTAGCATATACTGAGTCTCCAGTATCACAGAAATGTTAAAAACTGAAGCGTTTGAATGCTAAACTCTGTGTAGTAATGAACTTACAATAAACACATTTTTTTAATTGCAAGCTGTCATTTTTGACAACTGACAAACATATAAACAACAGAAAAATGGATCCACCCAGCAGACATTTTCTGACAGTGATGTCTATAAAAACACTGCTGTCAATTTTTTACTTCATATTTTATTTGTGAAATATTAAACTAACTATATAAATATATATCTATATATGTATGTATGTATGCATGTATGTATATGACTACTCTTTCAATAGGAAGAAAGCAAATGAAATACAGTTAATCACATGTTGGAGACATTTTCGGTTATTTGTCTTCCACATTCTTTTCCCTAATTAAACCTGACAAGCAGCTGCACAGTTCAAACAGCATGTGGATGTTTTGTGACGCCACCCAGCATTTGCCTATAAAGCAGCTTAGACGTTTACCTGATAGAAGCGGGATCGAGTCTCAGTCTGAACGATGCAGTGCTCTATCTCCTCATCTGTTATCAGACTCTAGATCTGAGCAGAGGGAAGAGACAGAACTGGGAGACAAAAGCAATATTGTCCATTCGCTGGCAGCTGAGCTCAATTCTAGGCGCTTTGAAAGAATGAGAGGTGTTTTCCAAACACAACATGCACAATTCTGCATTGTCTGTGATTTGGCAACTGTGTGCTGAAGATGTTGCAAAAAAGAAAGAGTAACATACCTCTCCTTTTGTTACTCCCTTTTTTTCATACACTTCATCATCTGTTATTAAAGCCGTAAATTTCATAAAGACACTATGGGTATTTGCTCTTTATGAATGTAAAAATGTAAACAGCAGGACTAGCGCGTGTATCTGAATCTTTAATCTGATTCATTGTGCTTCATTATCACTGCTTTGCAAGGCTGCATATACCATTTATTATTATTATTAAATGCCGTATACATTCCTGCGTTCAGCCCAGTCTGTCGCCCTCTGTTTCCTTCTCTCTGTCTTCTACTATTTCTTCCTTATTCAGCGGCTCTGGCTTTGATAACCACTGGCAGATTGGTTCTAGATTCAGAGGTTTTCAGACTGGGGCTCAGAGACCCCCACTGGACTTTAATGGGGTTCTAAAGGATCGTACAAAATTTAAGAGAGAGAGAGGGAAAAAAAATTACTAGGGGTGTCCCGACTAAGGATTTTCATAGTCGAATCAGAATTTTCGAATATTGTTGACATTCGACTGAAAGTTGAATCATATATTTGGGGGTGGGGCAAAATACATTGAGTCAAGTCAGACATGTGACAGCCATAATTACTGATGTTAACACACAGGGAAAATGTGTAACAAATGCCTCTCAGATACAGAGGGGGTAAATAATGTTTTTATGTTTTGATTAAAATATAGTTAACACTAAATGTCAGGGAAACCATAACAATTCACCATTTTTACTAGAGTGCTCTCATTATAAAGTTAGCCTATATGACAGTAGTAATAATCGTAGTACTACAAGGAAGCACTTTACTCAACCAAACGCACTTTATATCAGGTTAATAATATATACCCGATATATATCCGCCAGCTGAAATGTTTTGAAATCATTTGTACCCTACCTGATCGAAAAAATCCAGTCTGTGCCTTTGTCAGTTTGAGTCTTGGTAAAGTTTTAAATCCCTGCCGCCAAGATGCCCCTCCGTCGGTCACGGATTATGGAAAGTGAAACATAAATCTATAGGGGTGGTTGGATTTATTCACGCACTTTAAAATATTTATTTGAAGCTTCTTTCTTTTCAGATTCTTATTCACGGTTTTGTCATAATAGGCTGCATATTAACTTATTGGGAGAAAATCGCAAGTTCTATGTGAAATCAGACATTTGAGCTCCCCCATATAGACCGAATGGCACAATCATAACAGCCAGAGAATATTCGACTGTGAGATTGGTAGTCGAATCAGGCTCCTCGAATCGAAGCATCAAATCGTCGACTATTTGGGGTCACCCCTAAAAATTACAAAATGTGTTTTAAAATGTCAAAGTTAAAATGTATGTAAATAAAAAGAACTTAAAATATTGATTATTTTACCATAATTATATTAAGCATTTGTACATAATTATTTTTGTTAAACAATTATTTTTATATATAAAAACATTATTTCCATTTTTATATTTATCAATTGAATTTTTTTTTTCAGAATGCACAGATTTAGTAGAATAATGTATTATTTAGAATAATATTACATTATTACAGCTAATATTTAATTAATTTACTTCATGTTTAAACACACACATGCACATCTATCTATCTGTCTCTCTATATATCTATCTGTCCGTCCATCCACATCTATCAATCTATCTGTCCATCCATCCATCGTTTGTAAAGTTTGAAAGCCCCTGCTTTAAACTCTGCTTTCTTGAGTTATGATGAGCTGCTTCAGACATTCCCTTGTACTCCAATACAACCACTAGCAGCTGAGGTAAAATGACTGTGGGAATGTTTAGAATATAGTCCAATATGTGCAAATTAATTTGTTAAAAAGTAGTGAAACCACAAAACATGACCTACACCCACATACTAATGACTGGTGACATCATCTCATTGCCTAAAGTTTCCTTAAGGCCACTGGAGTGCTTGTTCCCTACATCCCACTGCTTTTATGAACCAACACAGGCCTGGATCTCTGCATCATCACCACTTTTATGAACACACTCTCTCTCACACACACACACACGACAAATGAACAAACACAGGCCAGCTCACCTGCTGCACCACTGCTCTTAGTTATCCTACTTTTATCTGTTCATAAATTTAAAACGTAATGCAGCTGACATGGTGTGTGTGTGTGTGTGTGTAGGTGTGCGAGAGAGAGAGAGAGAGAGAGAAAGAAAGAGACTAAGGGGTTTAATCTATGAAGTTTCATTTTCTCCATCACTGATATTAAATTATGTGTTAAAATGGGATCACGATAACAATGTTAGGCTGGGTCCTTCACAAACACAATGTGAACATAAAGGAATCCAGAAACATTTTGGTCCAAAATAGAGAGTTCTCACAATTCTGGGCCGGGTAGCTTGTTAGTGCACTATCAAGAGCAAGTAACTTAGTCTCTATATTTTATGTTAAATTCCTGGCGTATGATGCTGGATATACTAAAGGTTCATGTTCTACAGCACTTGGCAGGTGAATGTTTTTATAAGCAATTAATTATGGCTCTGTCTGGCTTGGATTTCAAATATCAAATATTTTCTCGTCTTATGTTGCCATGGCGAACAATCAAGCTAAACAATATAGTGAGTGTCTCAGGCTGAGCAAAGGACAGAGCCGAGCTTATATCTGTCTTCGGTGTACCGGTTCAGAGGGTTAGACATCGCCTTATCTGCTGTCTCTTCACGGTCAGGTCCAGCTCTCCATCTACCAACACCAGCTGAAAGACGTTTGACTTGAAGGGATTTTGAGAAAGCAAATAAAATGTCTACAAAAAAAAAAAGAAGAAGAAGAAAAAAAACTCTATTGGACTACTGTTGACAGAGGCAGGGATTTGATGATAATGTACAGCAGAGATGATTCTCTGCCAGTTCCTAGAACTGAAATAGTTTTATAATTATTCAATAATTGAAAAAAAAATTATATGTAGCATATATATATATATATATATATATATATATATATATATATATATATATATATATATATATATATATATATATATTGCATTCAAAATACAAAAAGTTTTTGTTTACATAATATATGTGTGTGTGTGTGTGTTGTATATTTATTGTGTATATATTGGGGTGGAATGGTACACAGGTGTCATGGCTCGGTACGTACCTCGGCTCGGGTGTGTAACGGTTCGATACTATTTCACTACAACAGGAAAAAAAATCTACTATGCTCGGTTTCTTTTCATTTATTTTGAACAGACAGTAGAACAAATAAAAAAAATGTCCCACCTAGATGTGAAAATACTAAATATTATTACATTATGTTAAATATATATCATCTGCAGTACACAATAAATTCTTAAAATATATTTCATTTAGTTCACAGATCAACAAGTAAAAAAAAACAGTGCGACATGTAATGTAGCCTATACTGAGTTTCAGTCCATTCTTGTGACAGGCTTAATTTGTTCACAGAAAAGAAAAGAAAATGGCAGAAAGCATCATATTTCTTTTATTTTACAAAAGCACAATGTTTTGTTTTCATTGTGAGTGTACACAAATAAAATTAGACCTTTATACAGTGATGCATTATTAATACGACATATAAGTGTTTAAGCTGATTCTGCTGGTATAAGGAAAAGTTGAATTGATCGAGCCAGTACACACACACACAAAATACATCAGTTCCAGATTGCTAACTTGACAGCACAATTGGTACTTTATCAAATTAAAATACAGTAATCCAAAAATCAGTGCGACCACCTCTGTGTCAAATAAAGAAGTGTGAAGTCTGCACACTGAAAACTACTGCTCCAAAAGAATTTATTCAAGCAACGTTTCGACCCTCAGGAATATTTGTCTATATCTTTCAGTTGTCTTGCACCTGCATCCTATCTAGATGTTTGGGATGTGCACACCATTTTTGTATTTTTGATTATCCCGCCTCTGTGTCACCATTAGAACTTAAGTACAAAACCTGTAATTTACATAATAAAAAATAGTATCGTTCCACCCCAGTAGATATAAATACACACATATATATACATGTATATATTTAAGAAAATCATGTTATGTTTATATTTAAATATAATTAATATAATATAATGTAAGTTATATGAATATAAATATATACATGTAAATATTACATGTACATATAGATATAAATATAACATATATACAAATAATACATATAATAATATATATACACAGTACATTATAAATGTGCACAGTACACACACATATATTATGTATATATTTATTTTGTATGCCATTAATCGCAATTAATCATTTGACAGCACTTTCACAATCTTTCAAACCGTGTTTCAAGTAGTTAGAAGTTGTAAAAAATTATATGCAGATGCTATGACTGATTGCTGCTGACTGATGCTATGAATTGTCCCATTGTAAATAAAATCTTATCTGTTGCCTGATGATGCTACAATATCTTTTTCAGCTCAGTGGATATGCATGACTCATATCTGACCCCCATATGTCTGTGAATTGTGAAACAGGAAGGGGAAGTCAGTAAGATTCTCATAAATGAGTTATAGTAGAACAACCCAACCTTCAGAGGGAGAAAGATTTAAACTGTCCTTGAGGAAAACCGTCTCCTTTAATGGAATCACTGTAATAGAAAATAACAGGTTTCTGATCAGAGGTTCTCAGGAAAATCCATCAAAACATTCAGGCTTACCAGAGAAATGATGGCGAGATTGGTTAAGTTTGTTAGCGTATATCACCATATTGTCCAGCAGTATGTAATACAGAATGAAAGATGATTTTAATAGCAGAGTATCTGTCAGGATCACAAAGATAAAGAGCTTCCAATTGAATGCAGATGTGTTTACACCATCATTTTTTTAAACTTGGGTTCATCCATGGTGCGTTCAACCCTGGCCTTTTGGACGACTGGTAGGAGAACTTGGTTCATATCATTCACAAATCTATCCCTTCTCACTCATCCACTGCCTCGCTGAACTGCCCGGCATCCCCTGCTGTGGCTTTTCTAACTCCCATGTTCCTGTCTGCCTTTCTCGGAGAGTAGCAGTGCGGTTCTCGTTTCGTTGTTGAGTGGTTTTCCCCTCTGTGTTACACATGTAATCAAATCGTCATCCAAACCACACACCTCACCACAATGTCAGCGAATCACCACCACTCGCTACCAGAGCTGTGACCAATCACATCAGGCCTGTCCGTCACACAAGGGGTGAACCATGGGGCGAAGCATCCACATTAATCATACCTGACAGGGTTAATGGACGCCTGACGTTCCTCCTTCAATTACCAGACACAGGTTCTGATACTAACGCTACATTCTCCTAGCAGTGATTCTTCCAGGTTTTAGTTTTTTAAAGTGACACTTTTCCATGATTTTAACTGCACCTGAATTGGAGCAATTTTATAATTTTTAATATTTTTTAATATATTATTGATGCTGACATCCACATTATACCTTACATACCTGTGTTGAAATGCACAATTCTTTTCCTATGTGGATGTGTTCTTATGTTCTCCCCTGTTCTCAATGGGTTTGAGAGACCCAACTTGCTTAGACTTAGATGCCCCCGTGCCGTTCGGCGCATTGGTGACAAGCAATATCCATTGTGCTCAATCGACTGCAGCATTTACGGATTTGTCCCAAGAGAGGTTGACGCCTCTGAGGTCCTCAATGAGTGTCCTTCACCACGTGATCTATGGGTTCCAAAGCATGGCCATTCACGGGGGCCTGGTGGGTGGCTGTCGGAGAACGTGTCCGGCAAACTGCATTCTATGCTTGACCACGATTTTTGCTAGCTGGCAAGTTGACGTCCGGTGATGCATTTCCCCGTTAGTCATCCGATCTTGATATGTGATCTTCAGGATGCACCTATGCCATCACTGTTGAGGCATATTTAGACTGCAGATGGTTTTGGCAGTCATTTTCCAAGTTTCACTTACATAGGTGGCTGGTGGAATAAAGATGGAGTTGAGCAGCAATACCTTGGTCTCCAGGTGTGACGGTTGCTGCATTTCCGATACGGTAGACAACATCGTGGTCCACTTCACCATCCACCGAGATGATGCTGCCCAGGTAGGTAAATGGATAGACCTCTTTGGATAGACATCGTCGGCAAAGTCCAAGTCTGCCAGCTGCTCCATCTGTTCCCACAGGAGCCCGTTACTTTGATTGACAGATTGGCGGAGTACAAAGTCTTGTGCCAATAGGAACAAGAATGGAGACGGGACACAGCCTTGCCTGACCCCTGTCTCAATGGGGACGAAGTCGGTAATGATGTTTTCAGTCCGAATGCAGCAGCTTCAGGTGCGGTAGAGGTCGCGGAACAGGTCGGTGAAATAGAGGGATGCCATACACTCAGGCGATCTTCCAGAGGGTCTCGCGGTGAACACTGTTGAAGGCCTTGGTAAAATCGATGAAGTTTATCGACAGCTGCTGTTGATACTCCAGTCTCTGCTCGATAATTGGGTCGAGATTTTTAGCATTTATGTATCATGTTCACTTTTCCATCAGTTTAAGAATAAATTATTAATAATCAGATAAATACATACATGCTTGATTGCAAGCTTAAAAAATTATCCATTAAGATATTACTTATCTTCACAGAGACAAAGTAACCATTTTAAATAAGACACCTTTCCAGCTAGAAAATATGAATTATTTGATCGGATAACTGTGGATAATTTTTTTAGAGTTTTATTGATGGACACAACAATCAGTATGGTATATTATGTTTTTTTCTCTGCTAAATAAATGTAAATGTTCATATGTATCTAATTAATTCACTCATTTGTTTGTTCATTTATAACCATTTGACTAAATCAGAAAGAATATCTACTTTGTGATTTAACAGGTAATCTTCAGTAATATTTGCATGCTGGGTTTTGATTAAAGACAAAAATAAATAAAATTTGAATCTTAAGGGGAAAGGTTAATTCTAAAATGGTTGTTATTTTTACATTTACAGCACTGGGGTCTCTGGTATTCACATAAAACATGTTCAGTCAATTCAAAGAACGTGAGGTTAAATAAGTTAATTGATATAATTATTCTGCTTGTGTTTACTGCAATTTTCAAATTTAAGTAGTAATCTCATATGGTATGTGGAAATTAAAGTAAATTCAAATTCTAATGGTCATAAATTTCATTACATTTGGGGTCATCTGGTAATGCAACACACATTTCCATGCAAAGTCTCTGTTAGTGCTGTAATTGCTTTAAAATCTGACCTTGTTCTTGGCTTGCGGGGTTTTCATCAAAGTTGGACCAGGCTGTTTCACTGCGTCTTTGGAGAAGAGAGTTCCAGGAACATGCCAGTCTGAATCTACCCATAACTGAACAAATTTCTAGCGCTCCTACACGGCAGAGTACGTGGTGTTCTGCTGAGAATTAACATTTGGAAACAATGGCACAAGAACATATTACCACACAACAGTAGAAGCGCTCAGTGCCGTACACACAAATACACCTTGTGAGCCAGATAGATGTGTGTTTGAGAGGAAATGGGTTGCTCTAAACAGTGATCGCTTGAGTATATCATGTGTACAGTGGAAGTCCGTGAGGCCCTCATACTGTAGCCATTACACTGCATATGTTAGCATTCAGAGGACTTCCTAAACATTTCCCATAATTGACCTTAAAGGCAGTGTTACTATAACCTGACAGGAACCATTCTGCATCTAGTGTGGCACTCTACTGGATGTCAATTGCAGTGGGAAGTGTCAGATTCACACATATGGTACCTTACATGGTTTATGTTTACTCAATCAGTGGATTTCTTGGTTTGCTCTTAGATGAACAAGGATAAACTAAACCGTGATTGCGCTTCTGACAGCACGCTGTGGATGGAATTTGCTAATTTAACTGCGTCCGTTGATAGAGTGGTTTATTTGTGTGCGCTGTCTGCATTGAATCAGAGAACATTTAGCACGGCATCAGGTTAACAGTGCAAACCTACCCAAACAATTAGTGGTGAACCCAATTTGCATGACGCATTTCCCCATTTTACAGGCTGTTTTACATGCAGGAGAATACAGAGAACACATTTGAAAAAAGCTGTAAATTATGATCATGTTCAGTTCCAATAACAGTTCTCAACACTGCTGTCTACTGCATGAAACAGAACGTGTGATGAGTGTAAAACAAATGACTCTTATCAATCAGTTTCTTTTTAGTGATTTAGGTAGGCCAAAAGTGTAATACATTTTTTTGCAAATTACTGTTGAGTCTATTTTTTTGTGCAGCATAAACAGTGTAGCCCATTTTATGAATGAAAGAGTTTATTATTTTTAGTGTATCAAATACATGCAAACTAAGTGAGACTTAAATGTGTTTAGTTACTAATTGGTTGTCATTTTACCAGTGTTAATTACAGATGCAACCTTATATCAGTAGTATTTTGTAAAGCTAAATTAGGGATACCACATTTTTGCACAACGACTTGGATGTTAGCACCATCTGGTTCTCTCAAAGACACAGTAGGATTTTTATTATTGCACGAAACAAGCTCTGTGACTAGGTTTATGATTATTACACTTTTTTGCTCATCATGAAAATCTTCACAAATGAACACAACTTAAATGAATCTTGAAGACTGAATAAAAGAAAACAAAACAAAGAAAGCTAATAAAGGTTTTTTTTATTTTTATAGGCTATAAACGAACTACACTGTGGTCACAAGACTTCAATGTCAGCACAATTAAGCTTCAGACAACACTTTCAGTCTTTGTTGCAAAAACATTTTAGAATTGTTTGTAAGAATTTAATTAAAAACACAATGCTGCTGTAAAAGTGGACTAATGAGTGGACGAGTTAACATTTTTGACATGATGCTGTTTAATGCAGACAAGCCCTAGTCCCACTTTGGCATGTTTTCAGGACAAGTAATTAAAAAATTAGTTAATTAGTAAATAAATAGGTATATACAAATAAAATTGTACATTTATATATATAAAATAAAATAATAATAATAATAATAATAAATCACTAGTGGGGGTATTACTGATATATTTTAAGTTGTAGATTAAAATTTGAAAATATTTTGAGCTTGTGATGACCACAGACTTTATTTCAGACAGTAACCGCAGACAACAACAAGAAAAAGAAAAAACATTGATTTTAGGCTGATGGAACCAGAAGTGCTAAATGCTAACTTGTTTCTTGTTTTGGGCCTACAAAAATACATTATCCCTTCAGCTCTCGATTGCTAAAATAATTAATAGAAATGTTAAGGATTTTCATTCCTCGTTCAAATGTTTAGTGGATTTACTCCTGTGTGATCCTTGATCATGAGTAGGCTAATTTTGTTCTTTCATGTTTTAATTGTCTGTTAAAAGACTGTCAGAATCAGACTGATGCAAGTTTGTGTTTGAGAAGATTTACCATTGATATTCTAGTTCTCAAGAACAGAAGCTCTGTTGTCCTCATCCTTTTATTCTCCTCCATCCTCTCACAGAAGACAAGAGCCCCTAACACTCCTGGGACACACCCCTTCCTCTTCCCCCTCGCTCCTCAACTCGAAACATGTGCGGGTCTGATTTCCATGCCCTCGGCAAACCACTCCACCGGGAGCTTTTGTGGAAAACTTCATACTTTTAGCAATCATTTGTGGCCGACTAATTTGCTCCCTAGTTTGAGTTTACATTCCGGAGTGTGACATGATCTATTTTTGCAGAGATCCGGAGTGAGAGAGTGCTTACATGTCATGTTTGGCCTCCAGACCTTGAGAAAAGAATGAGTGAGATATTTACATCTTAAATACATAGTTCTAACACTGCTTAACTAAATCACAAGCGTAATCTCTCTCTGTCTCTCGCTCTTGCTCTCCTTAACATCATTATGTGTAAATATGAAAGCCTTGCCTTTTTTAACTAGCAGCTGCAACGAAGTGAAGCCATGACTGAATGGTGAAGTTTTGTCAGTTCAGAACAAATGAATCATTTGAATCAAACATGACAATGAAGATCCTGGGTACATACGCCCTTGTTGCATGTATTTACATTGGAGGAAATGCATTAGGCCTATGTTTAGACCTTATTTGGTATGTCTCTCGTCATATACCCTCAGTCCAGAACTTGTGCAAGGAGAGTTTTTGTTGGATGCTTTCATTCATCCACAACAACAGCGGGAGATTATTACTTGCCTCCTTCTCTAAATCCTATTAGAGAATATTGAATATCCAGCATGTCGTTTTGTTTTTTCGTGGCCTGTGCATGCGTCCATTTGTAAGGTCACTGGCAGACCTCACATGTCCTACTGTCTCAGGAGTTTCGTACTGGAAAGTGGCTCGTCCCGGCCAAGCCAAACGGGATGACGTAGGTTTATTTGTTATGGTCAGTAATCCATTTATCCTGTCATCCCAAACCGCGCACACGCCCACACCCTCACCCCCGAAACCTCAGAACTCTGTACGCTTTCTTTTGGCAAAGTTTAAGCAAATATCAGCGCAGGCTGGGTCCCCTTGTTAAACACACTCTCTGATCTTTGTGTTTTTTCCCCCTCTCTCCTTTCTCCATCATTTCTTTCACCCTTTGTCCACTTTCACAACATTTTCTAATGGATGCAGTGGCCAACTTCTATCTTATTGATTTATTGATCAATGCAGTGTGTGTGTGCAAAAGTAAAATAGTGAGTTTGTGTATTCCAGCTCTTTTCTGAGTGCTGTTGTGAAGGTGCAGGGCTTGTCTCTCCTCTCTAAATGTGTGTGATCTCTCACCTGCTGAGGTAATAGTTTAGCATAATCAGCAGGGAGTCTCTTCAGAAGTCACAGGTATTTATCTTAAAGTGTTACTGAGCTTCACGTTCACCTTCCTGCAGTGGTCTAGCAAGTCCCCTGTTGGCCTGTCACTCTCTGCACTTCCTATGATTAACTACATCTGATTTTCAGTACTATATTCATCCCACCCATGATTACATTTACTTTTTCTTGAATCTCACATACAATGCAATCAATCAGTTTTAATCTTTGCTCTGAATTAATAATAATTATAATATTTTTATTAAAATATAAATTTTTAATCAAATTATCATTGCTAATTTTCATAATGATAACGTAATTTGTTGTGCAAAAAGCTGTATAAAAATAAAAGGTTGTTTTTTCATTAAAAATTTACTTTTTTTAAATACAAATTTATTTTTTAATGCGAAATTAATGCAGTTTGGTATGATAATTTTACAAACCTGGATAAAAAAAGCCAAATAGAAGCACTTCTCTAGTGCTCTTAGGGTTTTAAAACATTTGTATAATAAAGATAAAATAGATTGCAAACTATACATATACATTATCAGTCTCCAGTGTTTTTGTGCTAGGCAAAAGTATAAAATACTTACAATTTGACAGATTTTTTTAGCCAGCACATAGAACCATATTGGCTAGAAGTACAGACAATTTTTCCTGTGTCTGAGCCATTTGGTGTCTTACTCTCAGTAGGGCTCAAAATCAACCTCAGGGGGTGTCTCTCATTCATTCGCTTTAAATGTTCTGTCCCGCTCTGTCCATTTGCTGTTACCATGCTGAATGTTAGTCAGTGTGAGCTCTTCTTCAACTACCTTGATAACAGAAGAGAAAGATCACAAACTGTAAGTGTGAAACACACCTTATCACAGTGGCGCATTGTAAAGGGTGACAATATGACGCTGTGGATTGGGATTTTGTTAAACTTGACACATTACTTTGACAGTAGTGCCTATTTAGACACAACACAGACTTAGACTGAGTTGCATTAGTGAAAACACTAATTTCCTGTGTTGGGGAACATACTTTAAAACCATCAGCTTCTTATAATTTAAAGTAGTTAATTCAATTACTATGAGGCTGATGAGATTTTTTAATGTTTTTGAAAGAAGCTGTGTTTTTATTTGATACATTACATTTACATTTAGTTATTTAGCAGATGCTTTTATCCAAAGCAACTTACAAATGAGGACAATGGAAGCAATCAAAATCAACAAAAGAGCAATGATATGAAAGTCTCAGTCACCTTAATGCAGTACACGTAGCAAGTTTATATATATATATTGAAGATGATACAATGAAAAAGTTAGTACAATGACATGATCCCCCATCGAATATTGTGAAAAACAAAAACAAAAAAAAACAACACTTGTCAATTTTAGAATGTTGTGCTGCTTAATATTCTTTGCGGAAACCATTATTTATTATTATTATTATTATTATTTATTATTATTATTATTATTGTGTAATCAATTTAAAGTTCAGAATAACAGCATTTATTTGAAATTGAAGAACTGTAAAAAAATACTGTCACTTTTGATCAATTTAATGCATACTTGCTAAATAAAATTCATACATAGAAAAACTGACCCAGAACTTTTGAACGATAGTGTTTATAATCTTATTATACAATAAAAAATTTTGGACATGCTTATTTAGTGTATGCTCTATTTTATGGTCTTGTTTTTGGACTAGAAATCTATTTTTTTCCTGGATGAAAACTGATTGTTGAATGCTAAGGATGTGGGATGACCTTGACTGGAGTTATTATTGTGTCCTCTTCGGGTAGAGGTCCTGAGGGCTTTCAACAAAAGAACCACACAGGAAGGAAGGTTCAGAGAGATTGACAGAACCATATGTGTGATAGATAGATAGATAGATAGATAGATAGATAGATAGATAGATAGATAGATAGATAGATAGATAGATAGATAGATAGATAGATAGATAGATAGATAGATAGATAGATAGATAGATAGATAGATAGATAGAGAGATAGATATTCAATTGTTTAACATGACTGTAGGCCGTTATGTGTGGGTGTTAAGTTAAATGAAATCAAACATGATGTAGTAGCATTGCCGCACCTTCTTTAAAATCACAGCGGCTCAAAAGTGTCAGAGACCTTCTGTGCATAGGCTTGTCTTCGCTTCTTTTGAACCCGGGTCACTGGCAGGCGTCAGGAAGCTTGTTTGTTATAAGGCATATTGGTCTTTTTATTGACAGAGTCCTAGAAGCTTCTGTTTGAACAGGGTCCCTGCAGAATGAAAAGACGGTATGTTGACTGCAAAGAAGGTTGTGATAATTGCTGCTCTTGACAATCAGATGATAGAGTGCCTTAACATGAGGCTTGTGACTCTCACACACCTTCGCGTGCTCAAAACACATGCACAGACGTGGGGCTGATGTCTGCTCTGCGTGCTGTCTTCCACACATGTACGGAGATGACAAAAGGGTTTAGATGTTACGCACGAGAGGAGGGATGTTGACACACATGCTGGGTGTGTTCTAAAACAAGCTCACATATGTGAAAACCAGAGAATGAATATACAGTAGCTTCAAAACGCATTTGGACAGCTAAGTCACTTTTATAATATATGAGCAAGAGGCATCTGAAAGCAAAACGTCAGAGTTTTTCCTACAACTTAAACCCATGATGCAATTAAAAATTAGTTAGGTTAGGTGATTATTATTATTATTATTATTATTATTAAGAGGGAAACACCACATGTTGTGAGATTTGAGCTTTGGTGGAGTTCAAGTTTCAATCCTGAAGAATTTCAGTAAGTCAAATCAGCAATATGATCATAAAAATTACCCAGACAGAATAACATTCAAATCACAGCAACACATATGATACAAAATTGTTTATACACGCTCAACAATATACAACAACAAACTAAATATCTCTGCATATCTAAAGGCTTTTTTCATTTGATATTTTGTGTCGTTTAATGCGATGACGTCCATATTTTTAATTCTGAGGTCACTTTCTGTCCAGTACAATTGAAAGAATTTAAATAGAAACTCCAGAATCATATGTTTTTCCTCAAGCAGGGTTCAAATGCATTCAGGCCCTAGAAAGTAGATGATAAACATGTACAACAGCATTTGATTTGTGAAGATATTTGAAAAGGCACAATCCTTTGTGAATATTTAAGTGATTCAATCAAAAAATGTTTTGGGGCCCATTTACACCTGTAGTTAGAAACGACCACTCGTGATCAGATCACCCAAAGCGGATGTTAATTCCAGGCGTAAATGGGGTCTAAATGTCTATTGAGGATTTAAAGAGTCTCTGAACACTGAAAGGCGGAGGTTTAGCCTGTTAATTATATGTACAGATTGAAGGCATTTGCACTGTCTGACACAATCTTTCACCATGGCAAATTATTACAGAATCCTGTTGGAATTTCTTGTGGTCACAAACACCAAGCAGACATTTTTGTTTGCTTGATTTCTTTCTTTCTGAGTGTCTGGGAGCCACCCTGTGGCACATCTGTCCAGACTGTTGCTCAGCGGGTGTGTTAGTCCTGAGCACTTCTGTGGTTTTCAGATCCTGGGGATTAAATGGCGCTGGAAGAAGAGGATGAACACTTCTCTCCCATTCAACAGTCTCAAGAGATCTGCTTAACACTTTTTACAGAGAGGGAGAAAGACAGGGCACTCTATTCTTCCCTTTGTCTGTTTAAAGCGCATCTCTTCGAGGAAATGAGAGAGCGATCAGGGTTTATTCAGTGAGATCAGTCTGTCTGTCATCAGCTTACATTACACGAAGCTTTTTGTGAATGTGGAAGTGTTTTGCACAGTTTATGAACTCCAGATATTCCATTTCATTAAAATGATCACTAAAATACTCCGATGCATGATTATTTAATAGTGCTGATTGAATTTGCCCTCCCTCATCCTGTCTCTTTTCACTCTAAACAGATGAATAACCCTGATTTTTGAACAGAAGGCTTTATTTTTTCATTTCTAAGTTTTGTTTTTTTCTTTCTCTGAAATGGAGAAAAGAATTTTATGGACATGAGAGAAACAGTGTGTTCTCCGCAGAACAGTTCGCAGGCCCATCAATCTGCTTACACAATGGAAACACATGAGTCAAAAGCACAGATGACCAGAGGACATCAGTGCCTTTATCTTTCATGAGTATGCACAATTGCTAATGATTAAAAAAACAGAAAAAGAAAAGCGGGAAATGAGGGCTTTCTTAAAGGGAAATTTCATCCAAAAATGAAAATCCGTCCATCGTTTATTCACTTTCATGTCATTCCAAAATTTCAAAAGTGATTTAAAACACACATAAAGTATCCTAAAATGTAGTTTATGCAACTCGTGCACTACATTCCAAGTCTTCTCAAGTCATACAATAACTTTGAGTCATGAACAGACTGAAATTTTAATCAGTTAGTCAGTGAGCTGAACTCAAGAGACACATCACTCTGATTTGTAATCAAATTATTCAGTTTTGTGAACTGAATCAGTTGATTAATTGAAAAGAACTGATGGAACTGATGACATGTTGGACTAGGAGACTAATGTTAGTCTGTTCATCTGACAAACTACTGTATGACTTCAGTAGACTTGGAATATAGTACACAAGTTGCAATAAACCACTTTTCTGATATATGTATGGTGTTTTGCATCGTTTTTGAATCTTGAGAGCCTCAGTCCCTGTTCACTGTTATTGCGTTGAAAGAGCAACCAGTATTATCAACCCGATCTCACGGCAATTCGTACATTTTTCACAAGGTGGCTTATTCGTACGAATTCGTACGACCACACTCGTACAAATTCATACGATTGTTTGCCAAATCATAGGTATTTTACGAGTTGCACAATTCGTATGAATTTGTACGAATGACCTACACCTAACCCTGCCCTAAACCTAACCGTCACTGGGTCGTATAAAATCGTATGAGTGAGGTCGTACAAATTTGTACGAATAAGCCACCTCTTAAAATACGTATGAATTGGTCGTGAGATAGCATTGGTATTATATGGTAAAAATTTTGTAAGGACGTGATTGACAATAAGCAAATCATACAAATATTATTTAATTACATTATTTTCTTTTGGGGGTGATTTTGCGTGACTATGCCTTTAAGACAGTGACTTTATAAATGACAGAACCGCATTGGCTGTAAGTCCTGCTGCTCTGTATTGTTTAACCGAAGAGACATTGTGCACTGTTTCAATGATCTCTATAAAATATATGCAATCTGCTTTTGCTTACAGCCACTCTCTCTCTCTTTCCTTCTCCCTCCCTCCCTTTTTTCATTCTCTCTGTAGTGTGCTTTGTCATCCCATTCAGTCTATTACAATCGTCTTCTATAAAAATATTCCTCTCACTTTCAGTATTGATAATGCTGGATTGAGACACGCTAAAGTACATTCCTCTCTTTCTGTCCTCAACTGTATTAAAAAAAATTTCATGTTGATAATCTATTTATTTTTGGTATTGTTTTCATTTAGCACACTTTTGACATTGAGTCCTTTCAACGCAACGATCATTTTTGCTAGAGGAAAGCTTTGTGTTTTATTTATTTATTTATGTTTCCAGGAAAAGCTATGTGTTATCCAAGTAATTCGTCACAATTAATGACATTAGCGCTGGTATTTTTATTCAGATTAATGTGAATTTCCTGTTTGAGATAGGCTAATGAGAATAGAGGGGATCGGTCGGTGGACACACGTCAGGCCAAGAACAGATGCCCTAATGAATGTCTGTGCAGGACCATGCAATCGTACCCGAATTACGGAACTGACGATGTTGAAACCGTATACAGCATGGCGGAAACTTTTTGAGATGGAATTCAGCAAATTATATTCCCCCGTGCAATGAAAACAAAGACAGCTATTGCCACATGAGAGGTTTGAACAAAGACCTGGAAGAGCAAACCTGTCTGAAATGATGATGAAGTTTTCTGTGAGGCACATTCGCTCCCCCACTTTCAAGCCTGTTTTGAATTTACAAAAGACAAATTCTTAGCCTGTCCGATAACACGCTTGAACATTGCCATTCTTTAAATCTATTGATGCTCAAACGTATAAGCTTTGCAGGACTTTCGTTTGCTGTACGTTTTCAAGAAAGCGCCGTTATCATTTCCAGATGTGGGTATGGAATGAAATGCAATATTTATCAAGGACAATTTATTAATCAGGCCTGCCTGCAGAGGCAGCAGTGTGGAGAGA